>NW_007253381.1:378749-414052 GCF_000164805.1 Carlito syrichta
GGTGGCTCAGCCTGTAATCCCGCGCCTTTGGGAGGCTGAGGCGAGTGGATTGCCCAAGCCCGCGGGTTCGAGACCCGCCCGGGCAGCGAGACGTCATCTCTACAATAAATCAAAAAATCAGCCGGGCACGGTAGTGCATGCCTGTAATTTCGGCTACTCGGAAGGCTGAGGCGGAAGGATCGCCAGAGCCCGGCAGGTCAAGGCTGCGGTGGCCGGGAGCGGCCACTGCACTCCAGTCTGGGCGACAGAGTGAGACTCCAACTCAAAAAAAATAATAATAATAAAAATAAAATATAAACATGATTCTTCATTCTGAGCTTTGTGTACTAAAACAGGCAGTGGGTGGGATTTGGCCTGTGGGCTATAGTTTGCCAACCTCTACTCTAAAACATTAGAATTTAGACTGATAATAATAATACAATAATAATAGTAAACATTTGTAGCATGTTTAAAATGTGCGAAGAGGCTGGGCTTGGTGGCTCAGCCTATAATCCCAGCGCTTTGGGAGGCTGAGGTGAGTGGATTGCCTGAGCCCGCAGGTTCAAGATCCACTAGGGTCACTTGGCGAGACCTCGTCTCTACAATAAATCAAAAATTAGCTGGGCATGGTAGCGCATGCCTGTAGTTCCGGCTACTTGGAAGGCTGAGGCAGAAGGATCGCCGGAGCCCAGCAGGTCGAGGCTGCGGTGGCCAGGAGCAAGCCACTGCACCCCAGTCGGGGCGACAGAGTGAGACTCCAACTTAATAATTAATTAATAAATAAAATGTGCCGAGAACTATACTAAACACTGTTCATGTTCTATAGCAATTATATCCTCAAAATAGCCTCCCAAGACAGATACTCTCATTTTCTTCAATATACAAAGAGGAAATTAAAACCGAAATTTCAAGTAACAGGGCCACTGTATAAAGTTGTATGGATTACTTGCTGAGCATGGATGCCCAGTCAAGGAAATGAGTAGGAGTCAAAAACAAGTCCCCCAGTCTCCTCAGGACTGTATCTGCCCAGAGAAGCACCTGTTTCTAATTTGCACCAAGATTCTAGGGGACAGTCTTTTAAAGTAACTTGTCCAAGGCCACATAGTTGTTATGTGGCAGGGTTGGAATTTGAACCCAGAACTTTCAATTTAAAGACCCTGCTATGCTGTTGAAGCAATTTCCTACGTGACTTTTTAGTATAGTTGATGTTCTCGCGGTAGATTTTGTATAAATATTGTTTGTTTCTTTATAAATTTTGTCTTACTTTCTTAGGACTGACAGATTCAAGTACTCTGAGATGTCTTTTTCCTGCAATTAGACATGTTTGTCCTCATAGTTGCTTTTTACAACAATGTGCCAAAGTATCAGAAGACATTAAACAGCACTAGCACCAAACATTAGAAGAATGAAAACATTGTGAGGCTGGAAGCACTTGTTTTCTCTTTACTTTTATGATTCTTGCTCGACCCAGCCAAGACATCATATTTCCAAAGGAACTAAGGTGAATAGCAGCTTAAAATAGCAAACTGAAATATATTGTGCTATTTTTTGCCTGTAACATTACTTAGATTAAATAAACTATTTCATGTGATTAGTTGATTGTGAGCTCAACTAAGTAGCATACTAAAATCAAGGTTCCAACTTGCCAAAGTGAATTCCACGTATCGAAACATTTTCTTCCACTATTTCTGCCATTTCCATCTCCACCCACCCCAATACAGGTCTTCTCCTCCTTTTCCTCTTATATTACTGAAATGGGCTCTCACACTCTGCCTAGTACCAGTATCACCATCTATCAATACTCGATCAAGTATTGATATCAACTTCCTGTTGATCTTAGACAACTAGTTTCAAATATCATTTCGAAGTTCAGTTTGAGGCTCTTGGTTGGAATCTTATAGTTTATGGTATTCACACAAATGCCTGAGCCAGGTACCCAAGATTCTCTCAGGGTGGCCCACCTTTATGTATCTAGTCATCTACAGTCAGATGTATTCTTTCTTATCGTTACCTTTGAATAAATATGCTCATGCTCATCTGAGTGCTTACGCTGTCCTATGGTTGGAGAGCTCAGCTTCCTCCCTGGTACTTTCTGATTTTCACACACCCTGGTGAGGTGCGAGATCAAATTCCATCTTCTCCAGAGCTTCTCTGGGGTTCCCAACTCACAATCGTGTCTCCTTCTAACGCACATTCTATCATTTAGCTACTTTCTGTTTTGGTTGCTTCCAGATTTGCTTTGTCTCTGTTCTACATACCAGAAGATCATAAACTCATATGGCAGGATTGCTGCATACTCTTGTTGCAGCCACAAACTCCACAAGCCAAACTCTGGTCTGCAAAGCAATGCTTCATCTTTTTACTTTCTGTATCTCAACTTAAGATCTGACTGGGATTTTCCCATTCTGCTGGACCTGTGGAAAAATAAGCCAACAAGTAAAGCGCAACTAAATTTTATTTTGTCTTGGGATAATCTAACCTCTTCCCTAGGGCTGTGCCACAGTTCTGGCATTTTCCACAGAGCCAAGTCATGGGGAGGCAGGAGACACTGGATCTTCTGTTATTGCAGACAGGGTAGGCCTGAGAGCTTGTCATCTCTGTCCTCAGTTTTAATGATCTTCTGCTGTTCCCATGTCATGCTGGGATCCCAGGAATCTTTGTGAAGGCTGCTTATATTTTTGTCAATGTGCACAATGTAGCCATCCCTCTCCGGGCTGGCAGCCTTCCTAGTGGGCTGCTTAATGCGGGTCACAACTCCTCTCTGCTCTTGGGACTGGTCCCAGGCCTCTGCCTCATCTGCCCTTCCCTAAGCCCAGGGACTTGGGGAAGTTTGGAGGAACTTCTCCATTCCTGTTTCTCCAGGATGTGAATAGAGAATCTCTTTCCCCAAGGGTTTAGCCTTTTTGTGAAACAAAGACACAAAAGCTTGTGGTTTGCTCTGTTTCCCACTCTTTTGTGTGCCTCTTCTGAATGAATGGAGATCTGATCTTGTACTGGAATGGGGGTGGAGTGTGAGAGATTTATTAGAAAGAGAGGAAAAAAAGAGAAACACAGAGAAGAAGAAAAATAAGTGAATATTTAAAAATTTTTACTATCTGTGTGCATTTTTGGTTATTTCCTAGAGTACCGTACACACACATTGGTGACAATATAGAAGGAGCTTTAAACAAAAGACTTTCTAATTGAACTCATTGAGCTCATTCTTTTATATTTATGATGAAAGTAATGGAAACTTCCATTTCTACCATCAGGATTTCTAATGTATTCCTTCTTGTTTTATTTACTCTGACTGCTGGGTTAGATTTAACTAACATTGTTGCAATTTTAGCAATGAGGCATCCTTTTCCAAATAGGTAGCTTTTTATCCTAATGTAATATCCTATTTTGTGGAGGAGTGAGGAAGAAATGTAGAATTTGTTTACAGAAAAGAAGCTTTGACTGTCAATGACATCACTAGGTAAGTAGGTGGTGGTGAAGTCTGTGCAAGTAATTGGCAGGAGACCCTTCTCTGCTTACCTAATTTCTTGGCATAATTCATTTTGTAAACAATGTCTACTTGGGCTCTGCCAGGTACATCCCTGCCTGAACACCTTGCTTCATCCAGATGGAGCCTAGGTATTTCTGCTGGATTTCAAAGGATGCTACAAAGTATACTGAGGGAACACCTGGTATCAGTAGCTGTATATTTTTACATCAGCCTTAAAAAACCCAAATGGCAAAACAACAGACTCTGTAACTTGAATTGCAGCTCTTATTAGTTGTAAGACTTGGGGCAAGGGCACCTCTGGTACCTCAATTTTCTTCTTTGAAAACAAGTGAGGATAAATATAATATTGTTGCGAGATTATTATGAAGAGTAAGTAAGTGAATGTGTCCTCTGCCTTGAACACGGCTGGGCACATGATAAGCACAATGTAGCGTTAGTTATTATTATCATCATCATATCTTTGTTCTCTTTCTTTGATATGCCATTCCCTACCTGATTACACCTCTTTACTCAACAAGACTGCTCAAAAGACCACATCTAAAATTATTTACCGTTCTGTCCAACATAACTGGAACTGCAAGTGGCTTAATATGATCTGTCATCTTAGGACACTTAGAATCATGGCCTGTTTAAAGTCATTGCTTTGAAATGGGCAACTGCTTCCTGTTTTTTGTGTTTCATCCAAGTCTTTAGGCAACTGGGTTTCTCGTCAGTCTGTAATTATACAGTTTAAGTGTGTCAGATGCAAGGTTTAAAAAATCCAACAAAAACTGGCTTCAATAAACATTAAAAACTCATATATTGGTCTATATAGGTAAAAGTCTACAGGTGGGACAGAACTCTGGATTGGTTTAGTTTAGTGGTTCAACAACGTCATCAAGGTTTTCTTTCATTTTTCTCTCTTGGCCTACCCTGAGGCTGACCTTATCACATGGGGATGATTGGTTGCTCACAAATTCTCAGGATACTTACTCTCATATGTGTTCTTGCAGAGAGAGATGGTCATTTCCAGAAGCTCTCAGACAAGAGCAGGGGCCTTCTTTCTCTGAAGTTACTGAGAACTTGTTCTCCAGTCTTATTGGCCCACATATTGTGCCGTCCACGCTGGACACAGTCACTATAGCCAGGGCAAAGAATCACACTGAGTGGTTTAGATTTAAGCTACATACTCCACTTACAGTGGGAACAGAGGGCATTCAGCCTCCTTCAACACACAAGAGCTCATGGAAGGTGTGTGCCTGAAAAAAAAAATCAAGACAGTTATCTGAAGAAGGGAGAATGGACATGAAAGGGACCATTTTGATATCAAATACAATAGCCATACCGCCTGACTAGAAGCTAGGTTTTAACATGTCTAAAAGCATTCTTCTGCTCTCTGATAAATATTTCATTTCACCTCATCACACTCAACACAGGACTGTTTTTTGTTTTCTTATTTGTTTTGTTTTGTATTAACAGAAAGCACCACAGTTCATACATTGGTCACATGGCATTGTAACTGGCCATGGCATTGAGTCAGAAAACTCTGCCCTTGGCACATTCATAGTAAGCATGACTATAATGGGTTAAGTGTACATAAAGACCTATACAGATGTCTTAAAGTAGCTCTTTATGGATTTCTGCTTTCAAAAGAGAATTTAGTGAAATTTAGTGAAATTATACTTCAACAGCTTGAACATATGTTTAGAAACATTTGACTTCAGTTTCTAGCTAATTTGATAAAGTAGCAATGAATAGTATATGATTGTCAAGGTGGGCAGGTGTTTCAGCCTCTGGCCTGCAAGCCCCAGTGTGATAATGTACTGTCTTCAGCCTTTCTCACCAAGTCACGTATACAGTAAGACGTTCACCCTGAGGACAGGCCTCTTCATGCTCTTCTCAGTACTTCCATGATTTCTTTACCCAATCCCTTTCACTCAAAAAATACAACCGAATGCAAGTGAGTGAGACACATATTTCTGTAGATATGGACTTGAATCTGCTCTAATTTATACAAAGAGAAAAGTTATTCTTATTCTTTAGTTTTTGCACTAGACACATTTGGCTAGTCATGCTGCAGTAAGAAACAACTCTTAAAGACTTACTACAACAACGTTTTGTTTCTCATTCAGTGTGAACTAGAGTGGAGCCGGGGGCTCTGCTAATCAAGACAGCCCAGGGACCCAGCTGGCAGAGATACCATCTTGAAGCAACTCACAGGGTCACAGAGCTAGACGAAGGTGATATCACCAATTGCAAACTCACTCTTAATCCTCCCCCCCACCAGAATAACATACATCACTTTTGTTCCCATTTTATAGCTAAGTCACATAGGCTGTGCTATGTAGAGACATGGTAAAGCAATTCTATGAAATGCTCAGAGAAGGAAAAATGGAGTATTTGTGAAAGCTCTAATAACCACTACACATTTAAAAAGAGAAAAATCATTAGTAGCAAATGAATTAGATGTACCTTACCTTTCTGCTTGTTAATTACACCTCCTGCTACCCAATACAAGCTCTGTTGGGCAACCACATAAATCTGGGGTGGGTCTTCCTGGACCATTTTTCTCCATATTTGCTACATGGAAGGAGGGATTTTTTTTGCGTACTCTGATGTTTACATATTGTCAAACTCTAGTTTAGCAGAATTTAATATTGTATTGTGTCTATATGTGTATGCTAACAAATTGCAAAAACCCAGGGCCACTCTATAATGTGCTCAATACCAAAAGATAAAAATAGTTCTTCAGGAACACAATGCATAAACAGACTAAAAACTCAGTTTAAATAGTTACCTAACATTAGTCTGCATAACGTCATCCTTTTTCCTATAAATTCCCCCATATGCATATTTATAATGCTTAGGAAAAATCTGGAAGTAGATTCACTAAAATACTAATTATATCTGTTTATAATAGAGAATGGTGTATTAATTTTTATTTTGCTTTTCTTTGATCTAAATTTTCTATGATAAATGTCTTAAATAGAATAAAAATATTATCTCATTTCATTTGTGGTCAGGCAAAGCACCTGAAAAGCAACTGTGGTAGGTAGAATTATAAGATGGTCCCAAGATTCCTGCCCACAGTGTACCTTGTGTCTAAAGAACACACCTTGTATAATCCTCTTCCCTTGATTGTGGGTGGGACTGTGAATATCATGGATATCACTCTCATCATTATGTTATGCTATATGGCAAAGAGATTTTGCTGATGTAATTATGGTCCAAAATCATTTTGCTTTGAGTTCATCAAAAGAAAAACTATCCTATACAGGACAGAGCTAATCAGGTGAGCCCTTAAAAGAGACAAGAAGTAACTATCGCCTTCCTCTGCTGGCCTAGAGGAAGTAAGCTGCCATGTTGGGAGAGAAGGAGATCTTGGAGCCAGCATCAGAGGGCAGTCTCTAGGAGATCTGAATGACAACTAGCAAGAAAACAGAGACCTCAGGAATACAGCTGCAAGGAAACAAATTCTGCCAACAACCAGTGAGCTTAGAAGAGGACTCTGCCCCTTAGATGAACTCATAGCCCTAACCTACTCTTGGATTTCAGCCAGGTACAAGGTCAGACAATAAGTTCATGAATTCATCCTAGAATAAGTGCTATATACCCCACTGCTGAATATCACTGTGATCACACTGGAAGTACAACCCTTGGGAAGTTATTCACCAGTGCCAGCACCTAGTCCACCAGCCAAACCAATTTTGGAACTTTTTCTGGAATAGCCATCAGAGCAGTTGCCATATTACCCTTAATGTCCTGAATGTCCTTTCAATATTTTCTTTATCTTTGGGTAAAGAAAAAAGTCACTGGGGGCCAGATCAGGTGAGTAGGGAGGGTGTTCCAATACAGTTATTTGTTCACTGGCTTAAAACTCCCTCACAGATGGTGATGTGTAAGCTGGTGCATTGTCATGATGCAAAAGCTCCTTCAAGACCATTTTTGCACACTTATTTCTCATTCCAAGATTTTCAGTTAAAATTTTCTTAACTGTCTATCAATGTTTATTTTGTCTGCTATACGTCTCACAGTCAGGTGTTGATCTTGCCTCACAATTCAACAAATTTTTGCAATGTTTTTGGCAGTTCTGCTTTTTACTGGTTGTCCTGACTTCTCTTCATCAGTAATGTTTTCTCTCCTCTCAGAAAGATGTTCAATTCATTTGTGCACTGCCGTTTTCTTCATGGCATTATATTCATAAACTTGGACAAACAGGTCCCTGTTTTCACCTCCACGTTTGCCAAGTTTAACAAGAAATTTAATGTTTGTTCATTACTCTAATTCAAGCTCTGACATTCTCATGATGGCACACAAAGACATGCAGCAACAATAATGAACGGCACTCAGCAAGATCCTGCTACAAGTTAACATGAACATAGCTGTAAGACACTTATATACCAAGGTTATGAAACCTTACTAAGTTGTTTGTACAGTGCTGCCAAAATTAGCACATGGTGGCAAGTTCACAAATTTAATTGTCAGACCCCATATGATTCTGAGCAGAGTACTCAACTGACCTGTGCCTGGTTTTCACTAAGGGGATCAAGAGATAATAAATCTGTATTATTTTAAATCACTTAGTTTGTGGTAATTTGTTACACAGCAATAAAAATCTAAACAGTAATGTCAACAACTGCCAAAAGATTCTTGTGCACAAAATCAAGTGAAAGGATAGCACATATTTTTCAGAGAAAAAAAAAATTGCAACTGGAAATCAAGATTGCAGTTAGCTTTGTGGGGAGTTACTTATTGGGAAAGGGCAGGTAGAGTACTGGCAATGTTTACATCTTGATTTGAATGCTTGATCTGGACAGTCATAGGTACCGATATTAAAATTAATAGAGATATATACTTAAGACCTGTGTGTATGTGACTTATAACCCAATAAAAAATGCTGAACCAGACTCAGTGAGCTTGATACCAATCATTACCAAAATTCTCTGAGGCAAGTCTGTGTGTCTTAATAGGCACTCAAGAAATACTTTTCTTTCCTGTAGTAAAATATACATAACATAAAATGTACTACTTAAATCATTTTAAGTGTATAAGGCAGTGACATTAAGTACATTCGCATTGTTGTGCAGCCAGTACCACTATCCGTCTCCAGAACTTTTTCACCACACCAAACTGAAAGAAATATTTTATTGTTAAGACACCTGGCTCTATTGTTTGTTTCTCCCACATAAACAAATCAAGGAACAATCCAAGATGATTACCAAAGTGTCTCTCATATTATGCTTCTTTATGTATGAGGTCGACTTGTACTCTTGAGATGCTCCTAAGTTTGTGTGAAGTAAAAATTCTTGGAAGATGACCATTTATTTTGCCTGATTTTATCAATCAGATTTATATAACCCCTTTCCAGCCCCCTTCCACCTTCACCACTTCTTCACTCAAACAATATTTTCCATTGTGACAGGTTATTTGTGATTCTCAGAAGGCACCCAGACCATTAGGCTCTTGCCTATGTACCTCCCCATGAAATACCATCACAGCCTTCTATGCCTGGCAAATTTACTCAGTTAACGCATTCAGAAAAGTTTATTGAACACTTGCTCTGTGTTGGGTGGGCTGGGGAATGGGTGAGCCTGCCTGAGTCCTTTGAAGAGGTAGTCTCTTGTCCTTTAAATCTTTGTGCAGATATCAGCTCCTTGTGACACTTTCTCTGTCTTCCTTCTATGCCCCACTCCCCCCATTGCCATCTTCCAAGGCTCTTTGAGCAATTTGTGCACACACAGCTCCTTCAGAAATCTCCATACTCTGTTTGGAAATTGTTTATATTCTTGCCTCCTGAACTTAACTAAAAGTTACTGGAAATTTGGGTTGCACTTTGTCCATTTTTGTGTCCTCTGCACCTAGCATACTGACAGACCAGTGGTTGACCCTCATTCAATATTCATTGAATGACTGAGCTCGGTGTTGGATAGGGACTTTTGGGTCATAATTAATTTGCAGGTACTACCTAAAGATCAGGGCACCTTAACTGTTGTAGGTTGCTGAAAAGTTTAGTTAATAGTTGTGACAGGTAGAAAAAATGAGAAAGGTACTGTGAAAGTCCTTTCCTCATGATGGATTTATATTATTAATTAAACGGAGGTATGTGGGAACCTGTGAATGTGGACTCCCTCCCCTGTCTTATTAATTAAGTTGGATCTAGTACCATGTAAATCTCTCAATGCTTATTCCATTCATCTCATACATACTAATGAGGACATGCAGACGAGTGTGGCAGTGGTGGTGGAAATCATTTATTCAGCACTGGGAAAAATAACATCAGGACTTGGACCCCCTGCTGACTTAGCACACAGTTTTGTAAAGATTTATATTGGCAGACTAATTAAGTAGCTGAGTGCCTTGGATAAAGAGTATGTCACTGCGAAGGTTACAAGAGAATCTTCATGTTCTTCCACTTAGTATCTTCTAGATGAGGGTGGAGACTGTGGACCCAATCTCTAAGGCACATTATGACCATGTTCAAGTTTCTACTTCTATAAAAAATTAATCAGTGTTTAGAGAATTTTCAGAGTTTCTAGTAAACTGGAGAAAAACACATTTTGATACAAGATGACACAATTATATTTGTATTTAGCATTAAAAAATATAAAGAGAGGATGTATTCTAAAAATATAACCTCAGATTTTATGACCATGCCTATGCTATTTACTAACTTCTAGAAAGAGGAAAAAGGGTAAGAGAAGTCCTCAAGTTATTGTTTCATCTGTAAGACATGATTTGAGCTCCTCCTGGAAGTGAAACATGCATTATTTTCTGTAAGCCCACATGTTTAGTCAGCTTTATTTGTACCGTGTCTGACCACAGTTTAATGATGGCATAATCGAAACCGGGCAATATGAATTTCTCACTATATCCACCTACTATTTTCTTTTTTGAATGTCAGTCCAAACAAAACAAAACGAAACAAACAACAACAACAACAACAAACTTTGCAGAGAAAGCATTTGTATATGTGGGTTTGTAGGTGTATGTGTGTGTATGACTGTAAAGATGACTTAAATTATTTCATAAGGATATTGCAAAGAAACAATCTTCTCACAGGAAATCAAGTGACTTAGTATTGCAGTGTTCTTCCTACCCGTTTTCTTTTGTGTATGTTATGGACATAAAGGTGTAGGAACAATGCACAATAGGCAAGTGCTGGGGGATTGAGTAATTGGTTGAATGTGTTTGTTTTGATTGTGGCTGGACCAAAACCTGGAACTGATGGTCAGAGGTAGGCAGTGTCTTGGCCAGTGTCACACAGTCAGTTAGAGGCGTAGCCAAGACCAGCTTCTCCTGATCCCCAAAGGGCTGTCATTCCACTAGAGAAAGAGATACAGTTGCTAAGATTTTCCCTCTTTCTTTGCTTTTCTTATTTGTTTTCCCCCCATATGCTTTCCTCCATCTGTGTCTTGATACTGTATCTATTAGCAACAAAATAACTCACTTTTGTTTTCATTTTTAATTTCTCTTGATGCATCCAATTCCTTTCCCCACTAGACTCCCAGCTAACTCTTTCCACTCTTCTTGTCAATATTCTGTTCCCAGAGGCCTGGGTCTGTTTACTATGTTTTCCTGGCTAAATCAAGGCAGCAGGAAGAATTGGAGCGCTGACTTTGTCCCGTTCCATATTTTACCACAAAAGTAGAGGGAGGTGGGGGTGGTGGGAAGAGAAATCTTCACTAAGGGTGAGAAACTGCTCGCTTCCTTTTGTGGGGGGGGGGGGTTCCCATCGCACCAGCTGCTGTGTAGTACTCACTCATGAATCAAATCACGTTTCTTTCACTGCCTGGTGTAGTAGCATCCTCGTTGAAGCTGGTACCTCTGCTGAAGAGAAGCAAGAGGAAGTCTTGCGAGATGAGGTGAAAATATCTAGCACGTTTTGGAAGAAATGCAATCACTTGGATCTCTGGCTCTTCTGCTTCTAGTGTAGGTCCTTGGGTAAGTCATGACCACTTTGGACCTTGTTTCCTCATCCACAAAATGGGGACAAAAATACTCCCCTCAGCTGGGCTCAGTGGCTCAGCCTGTAATCCCACGCCTTTGGGAGGCTGAGGTGAGTGGATTACCTGAGCCCGCGGGTTCGAGACCCGCCTGGGCAGCAAGACCTCATCTCTACAATAAATCAAAAAATCAGCTGGGTGTGGTAGCGCATGCCTGTAATTCCAGCTACTTGGAAGGCTGAGGCGGAAGGATCGCCCGAGCCCAGCAGGTCGAGGCTGCGGTGGCCGGAAGCGGCCACTGCACTCCAGTTTGGGCAACAGAGTGAGACTCCAACTCAAAAAAAAAAAAAATACTTCCCTCATAGGGTAGTTGTGAGGGTTAACTGAAGCATTTGACACAAAGCCTGGTCTGGAGTTATTCTTTTTTGTTAAGTGGCACAAACAGGTCAGTCATAGTTTCTTGGGAATACTCACAAAATCTTTCTGAACCAAGAAGTCATGAACCAGAGCTCGGGCACCCACCAGACTTTCCTCCCTATTGCCACCCCTAATATACAAATTTTCTTTCTTGGAGAGTGGGAGTGGGAGAAGGAGTTCAGGCAGCTGGAACGGTGGAGGAGGAAGAGGGTAAGACTCAGATAAGATGTCAGGTCCTCAGCCATGTGGCCCGAGTCCCAGCTGTGTTCCAATCCTTAGAGAGGGCTGCAGTGCCAGACTGGACACTGAGGCAAAGCCCAGAGAGCCACCACAGCAAAGCTCCCTTGCCAGTTCTGTGGAGGTCACTGACTCGGTTCTGAGCTGACTTCTGCTAAGGACTCGTGCTGAGTGGAGGAAAGCAGAGCTGAGCCTGTGGAGCAATGGCGTCACCTCACCCTGCCAAGTTGGCTTTGGCTCCAGAGTTCCTTCCTCACCTGGTTGGCCGTGGGTTGTGCCATCCTGCCATCTCCACGTACATTGTGACATACGCTCCCTTTTTTCACATACAGACATGCCCAGGTACATGCTCCATCACCTATACCTCCTGATGCTCCAGGACACTACCTCTAAACACACAGAAGACTTTCATGCTGCCTGAAACAGTGTCTTTCTTCATCCTTGGATTGAAACACTGGCCTTTCTAAAGTCACTATTGTATGTGCAATTTAAGTGTCAACAGTGGCTGTTCTTAATCTCTTTTTAAACAGAAACCCCACCCGAGGTAGAGAGAGGTGAATGGCCTTGTACAGCAAGAAGTGGCCTCAAGGGACCCTCAGCTGACCTAGAATCCCTTATCTCGGAGGGACTTCACAGAAAGCCTCATGAGGGCATCTTGTCCTGTCATCCTGGGCTCAGACTCCCAGCCCCAGCAAAGCTTTTAAGTCTTGCCAATTACCATGGCAGGTCCTCAACATGGCAGCCTTCACTGTGAAAGCCGTGCAGTCCTGTAGTAGATGTGGGTGGTTCCTCTTCCATGCCTGGTACCATTCTGTGTGGGCTAGGCCCACCGGGTTTAATTGAGTCTGCTGCTCTTCTTGTGCTCCTCCCATGGTGAGGCGGGCCCAAATGAGGCTTGCTGTAACACAGTATAAAACAGATAAGAAGAGGCAGAACCTGGGGTAAAAATTCATTTTTCTTGTTGCCATATTTCTTTGCTTGTTATAGAGTCTTTGCACCCTAGAGCTCTTGTCAGCGACCCATTTTGTGAATGGAGACATTTCTGCTTTGAAGTCATAATTTATCCTGCAAGAGCTGCTAAAAGAAGCACTTTTAAACTCAGATCTGAGCGAAGGCTGGGAATTGTTAAGTCACCTCCAAGCACTTGGGTAAATTGCAAAGAGTAGAGTCTTTTTACCTCAGGGAGTTAATTTTAGCTTATTGCTTTTTCTTCTGAAGATGGTTTTCTCAAACATTTTCTCCCTCTTGCTTTCGTTGCAAATTCTGACTTAGGTTGTACAAATTAGCTGTTTGTGATTTATTTATGACATTTAGTTTGCTGTTAACTTGTGACTACTTCAGCATTAATCATCTAGCTAAACAAGAGTTTTAAAAATTAGCCTATGGAAAGCCTCGGGAAACATTATATATTTTTTAAAGCTACTCAAAGACAATCGCAATTACTACCAGTCATCTCTCTTCATAAGCCTTAGAGAGAAGTTATGGCCGGGAAGCCCAGAGTGTCCATGTGCCTGGATTCAGATCATGCCTTTACCAATGATCAGTTCTGTGACCTTGGGCAAGTTACTTAACCACTTTGCATCTCAGTTTCCTCAACTGTGATTGGAGTAAAGTTGATACCTTCCTCATACGGTTGTTGAAAGTAGTAAATTAGCTAAGCGATAAAAAACCATTAGAAAGGTGCCTGACTTATATAAAAAGCAAAACGTAAGTACATCTTCTTATTACTGAACTATCTTCTAAATGTCTTCAGAATATTTAAATATTCAGAAGAGAGACATACAAGTTGACCAGGAAAGCATCTATTTGTAGAAACAGGTACCTTTTGCTTTTATGATTTGCTTGATTATTCAATGGCTATGAGAAGCAGATCAGATTTAATGCAAAAGTGTTCATCGCTTTAGTCACTGATGATGTTTTACTTTTTGTTAAATACAATCAGGTGCATTATCTATTTAAATCTTCTGGGTCTTATGACAATGCTGTTTTGAATCTCATGTTTTAAAGGTTGGAGGGAAATGTCTTCAGTGTGTGAGTTTGCATAATAAAACCCATGTGACTCTGAATAGGGCTATATTAAGGGCCAGCGTCTCTGGTGTCTCCTCCTCACCACCCTTCCATCCCTTCCCACACACTCTCAAGAGACACATGTAGACACTTTATGCAAGCCACAGAAAAGAAAAATAATAAAAACACATCTCTCTTTCCATATGTTATTACATTTTCTACGCACTGTTTTCAGAGTAACTATCATGTTAAATTTGCCTATTGCTGACAAAGCTATTCAGGGATAAACAATACCCTTTGTCATTTGATAGGCAGCCAAATTTCCCAAAGAGGATTCTTTTGGAACCTCTAAAATGTCCCTTTGTTGTAACTCACAGAAAGTCACAAGAGAACAGTTGAAAATGTGTAACTGAGTTATATTAAGAACACACTGGAACAGGGATAACTACTTTCTTGCTTACACATTCACACACACACACACACACACACACACACACACACACATACCCACACACCCCTCACACACTCTCCTCTCCCTTTATTCCTTTATGTTTTTTTCTGGTGTTTCTTAGCAAAAGAAAAAAAATGGGGGCTAACTCTCTGCTGATTTGGGGACATTTGGTAATGCCTTTGAACGTCCCAGGATTTTAAACACATTACAATCATTCCTTAATCTTCACAGTGTGCGTTTAGCAAGCCTCTATTGCTATACCCATTTTATTGCCAGAAAGTCCAAGGAGAATTCTGGGGGTTTGGCCAAATCTTAGTGTAAACCAGCTCAATCACCTGGCAGTTGCAATTCAGCTCCGTGGACTCAGGAAGCTCTTTAGTAGTTTGGGAGCCCCTAAAAGGGATCTTCCATTTTTGGACGATGGAGGGTGGGAGTGGCTATGGAGGAGGAGGTTTGCACGGTCTCACTTGGAGGCCCATGTGATTTCCTTCCTTCTGATCCCATGGCAGACAGGTCCTCTCATTTCCTGCTCTCAGAGCTCACATATACCATTCTTTCTAATATGTATCTTGTCACAAGTTTATGTTGATTTTTATGACCATCTGAGTAATCTCTGTCTCATCAGGAGGGCAGGGACCCCATGAGAACTAGGAGAGTGTTTTCTTACCATTCTATTCTTGGCATCTAACCCAGGGCTGGGCATACGTTTTGGGGCTTAAAAAGTAATGACTGGTGGAGTGCTGCCCTCTTTGTGCATGCTTCTTGTATCATTTCTCAGGGTTTTCTCTAATGCCACTGGACTTTCAACTGATGCCACTGACTGGGACCAGGCATGACAGGGGTAGCTGAAATTACCACATAATCCTCTGGGCAGGCAGGGAAGTGTTCAATCAATCAATAATTTCAAAAGCATTTATTAGATTCTACTTCATGCTCGGTGCTAAAAGCTGAGGGAAATGTTAAGACATCTAACAGTCCTTTAGATGTTAGATGAACTTCAAAATTTAGAGGGCAAGGCAAGTCTTACACAAATGTCACAATTAAATGCTGATACAATAGAAATAAAAACTTATTCTAGGGGAAGTACAGTTTCAGAAAATGGAGAGATCAAAGTGTTCTGTAATGATGGAAAATGCTTATATAGGGGATTAGGACTTAAGCGGGAAACATAGTAGAACTGGGCTATGTCAGGGGTGGAGATGGGACTTTCTGGAGGGGAGGAGACAGGGTGAGTAAAGACATGGAGTCTGGCATGAGCATGGCTCAAGTGAGCAGAAGAGAGCCATCGACTAGACTAAAGTGGAAAGAGAGGAGGAAGAGGCCAAGGTCAAATTATGGAGAACCCCAAAATGTGGTTTGTGATCTTGATACCAACTCTAGACTTCTAGACCAGCCTGGTTAGCCTGGGACTGTGGCACGCAGGGTGGCAGAGACAGTAGATTGGGGCAGTGCTGGAGCTTACAGGGTCATGAAAGAGGAGATCATTCTAGTACCACACTCTATAGTCTTCTTTTGGTCTCCATCTTACTCCAATCAGCACTCCTTTTTTTTGAGTTGGGGGGTTTCACTCTGTCACCCAACCTGGAGTGCAGTGGCATAATCACAGCTTACTACAGCCCTTACCTCCTGGGCACAGGTGATCCTTCCACTTTAGTCTCCCAAGTAGCTGGGACTACAGGCACATGCCACCACATCCGGCAAAATTTTTTATTTTTTTGTAGAGATAAATTCTTGCTATGTTGTCCAGGCTGGTCTTGAACTCCTTGGATCAAGCAATCCTTATACCTTGGCCCCCCAAAGTGTTGGAGTTATAGGTGTGAGTACTTGGCCAGCACTCCATTTTTTTGACTTCGAAATCTCCCGTTGATGAGCCAGTATGATCTTTCTACAAATCAGTGGTTCTCAAACATGGGTGTATATTAGAATCCCTCAGGGGTTTTATTTTAAATGCTGATTCATGAAACTTGCCTCCTACTCCATAGTCAAGTAAAATATGGTAAACACTTGTATAGTAAAATAGGACCGGGGCCTAGGGATCTGCATTTTTGCAAAGGCCCAAGGTGGTGTGTGAATCTTACTTAGTGAATGTGACCCTAAGGTTTATATGGCCTATGGAATCACAGAAGACAGGTAGCCAGAGAAATGTGTGATAGAAGCAAACTGCACAGCTAGCCACTATGACACTGATTTTTGCTGAAATGTAAATGCCACCCAGAACAATTCTTATCTTTCCTGTCATCTGGGGGCTTACCTTAATTTGATGAGTAGGGTGATATGTACGATAGGCATAAAAATGACCCAATTTTCAGAAGCCCAGATAGTGAGAATACTAAAGCTCACTTTAATCCAAGGACATCCTAAGAGCAGCCACTTGAATTTATGCTTTGCTATCAGCTGGGCCCAGAGTAGCTCATTTTAAACTACAATTAGTAGCAAATTACAGTCAGACTGACTTTCAAAAGAGCTGGTTACATTCTGCTAGGAAACAATTTAAAGGATCAGATTGGTGCTGCCACTAAATCAAACAAGTTCATCTAGCTCCAGAGACTTGGGCCTCCCAACCCTGCAATCTGCAAGTCGGCTTCTCTTTCAGCAAAAAGCTTAGCACTGGGCTTTGGTATTCTAATCAGTGCTCCTGCTAACAATGGCCAGATCTGCCCAGAGGAAGGTACAGCCAACTCATGGGCAAAAATGCAGAATGGTAAAAATGTACATTCCTTCTACCCCACCAGATGGGAAAACTTTGGGACTTTTGTAGCACCTGACCCAGTTTCTCTAATGATGCAATGTAGGCTCTCTGCAAACTCACTGGGAGGTGAAGGGACCTCAGAGGGGACACAGACTCTCCTCTGTCAACTGTTCTTTCATTCAATATATAGTAAAGAAAGCCGGACAGTGCAGAGCAAAATTGTGCCACTGAGCACTCCTCAAAATCACACGGTTTGAGTGTGGGAACTAGAACACCAACAGCTGATATGGTCTGGGACAGAGCTGGAATGTGGGGTCGCAGCATAGGGTATGGTTTTGAACGGGTTGAGTGAACTTCCTCAGATTTAGAATTTGAGAAAATTGTAAAAAGTATTTTGTTTCTTATATCACAGTCACAGAAGGAAAAAGCTTCCATAATACTTATTTCATCAGAAATCTTTATTTTCTTTGCATTTCCCACTCTCTTACGGTTTTATAATGAGAGTACAGCCATTTCACCTGAGATAAAAGCAAAGAAAAGGAACTTCTTAGTGAAGGAAACATATTTCAAGGCTAATCTCGCTTTTTCTTTTTTGTTTTTTTTCAACTTTCAAGTAAAAAATGTTGACTTGTGATACTGGCCGGATGGAGAGTCAAATGTCCATTGGGGAAACCCAGGTTTCTGTCTGCAGGAAAAATGAATATGAGACAGCAGTGTTGGCTCTTCCATGCCAAGTACAGTACCTATCATGACTGGAGCTGGGGAAACAAAATCCCCCACTTCTCTGAATCACTGACTCTGGGCACCAAAGGCAACCCTCAACTCCCAAAGGACAGACAATTCTCAGCCATTACAAGGGGAAAGAATGCTGTTGAACTACACTGAACTGGAATGAAAAGAAAACACCCTTTTAAAAAATGCAAGAAATTTTGCTTGCTTAGAATACCTCCTGGGCACTGAATGGGTGGGTCTCTGGTCATTCTCCAGGACCACCCAGATTCTGACTGCCACCCAGGTGATCCTCAGTCTCTAGTTCAAGATAACACCTAGCCTAAAAGACTTCTTGTCCATTCTGGCCAGTGCCTGGTGTTTTCTTCACTCCCTCATATGCCTCATAATAAAACTTCGAGCCCTGTTCTTTCCTCATTTCACCAGTGTCAGCTATAAAAGATAGCATAAATTCCTAGTGACTACTTGCAGAGATGGAGGGGTTAGGGGAGGGTCCTTCACTCAGCATGTGCCCCATATCTCTTGAGAATCTTGTTGTTGAAACTGATGCTCCTCAGGGTCTTCACAATCTACACTGGGAGATGTTTTCTAAAATTCCAGCCGTGTGGCCTCTTCAAGGAGTCTGGGCTCGGAAGCAAACCTGGAGGGAGGTGTCTGTGTGAGGGAGACCCGCTTGCGCCTTCGCTTCCTGCCCTCTTCTGCCTGCCCTTCCGTCTTCAGGGTGTTCAACAGTGAACTTGACAGAATGAAAGAGGAGGAAGTATTTCCAACCTGATGAAATGTTGTTGAGTTTGCTGTCTTACCCATCATTGGTTGGGTGGAGTTTATGCTGTCTAAATTTTGTGTCTTCCTGCATCCTTTGGGATTGGGGTCTTTGAGGAAATCAGAAGGCATCCCTGTGACCCCTCTCCAGGGCAGCCTTCTCAGTCCCAAGGAATTCTAGAGACTGTGATCTTACCTCCCATCCTACTCCTTTCCTTTGTTCATTTACTTCTTTTCTATTCCTCAGTCGTGGGTCAGCTCAGTGTTTCATCAAATCTTCAAAATCACACAACCCAACCTCCTTATTTTATAGACTAGGACGCTGTGGTCTAGAATACTTGAATGATTTGTATACACTACCAGATATGTTCCTCTGGTTGACTCCTCTGTTCCTTTTGTCTTGCCTTAAATCTATATGACACAGAGAGTAAGAGAGACCTACTTATTCTTTCATAGATTCATTGACTATTTTATGCAAGAGAGAGAGAGAGGAAATAGCAAGAGAAAGCACTGATGTTTGTTAAACTCTTACTATATGCCAGACTAGAAGCTTTTTGTATATTACCTTATTTGAGCCTCATATCCATTCTATGAACTAGGTGTTATTTGTTTTTTTCTTTGTTTTTTTTTTTTTTTGAGTTGGAGTCTCACTCTGTCACCCAGACTGGAGTGCAGTGGCCACTCCCGGCCACCCCAGCTTCGATCTGCTGGGCTCCGGTGATCCTTCCACCTCAGTCTTCCAAGTAGCCGGAATTACAGGCATGCGCTACCATGCCCGGCTGATTTTTTAATTTATTGTAGAGATGAGGTCTCGAACCCGCGGGCTCAGGCAATCCACTCACCTCAGCCTCTCAAAGCGCTGGGATTACAGGCTGAGCCACCGAGCCTGGCTGAACTAGGTGTTATTACCCACATGTACCACATGAGGTTATATAATTTGTGGAAGATGGCACTTTTGAGAGGTGCTAGGCTTGGAATCTACGCCTGACATAGTCCACGACTGTTCCATTATACCATGTCTCCAGAATCCTGTGTGAGCACCGTCCTGGACTCTGGAAGTAGGAAGCTGTATGTGAGAAATGGGGGGCAGTTTGATGCTTGATCGAGAGCAGGGGCTGTAGATAGAGCAGTCCCTGAAGGACAGTAACACAGGTGACAGAGTATATTCTGCTGCTCAGCAGGGCGCTGCTCCTAGGCCACTTGCCCTACTGTAACTGGAAAGAGGGATGGTGCTGCTCCCAGTGTGAGATGGTTGACAGCAAGTTTTTGTGTTCATGACATTTGAAATCAATTCCAAACCACTTAATTCCAAACAGACACACAGAGAAGTGGGATATGCAAGTAGCTCTATTAGGCAAAGAAGAGTATACTCTCAAAAAAGGAGAGCAGGCAGAAACAGCCTACGGAAAGCTGCCGCTTCTGCACCAGCTTTGTCGAGCTATCACTTTTATCCTTTTTTTTTTTTTTTTTTTGAGTTGGAGTCTCACTCTGTCACCCAGACTGGAGTGCAGTGGCCGCTCCTGGCCACCGCAGCCTCGACCTGCTGAGCTCCAGCGATCCTTCCGCCTCAGCCTTCCAAGTAACTGGAACTACAGGCATGCGCTACCACGCCCTGCTATTTTTTGATTTATTGTAGAGATGCGGTCTCGTCAAGTTGCCCATGCGGGTCTCGAACCCGCGGGCTCAGGCAATCCACTCACCTCAGCCTCCCAAAGTGCTGGGATTACAGGTTGAGCCACCCAGCCCGGCTCACTTTTATTCTTATAAGTGTTGAGGAGTGGGTTTGGGGTGAGCTTTTCCTAGAAGTGAGTGGTCTTAGGGTTGGGTCACTGTTACTTCTCCCTCATTTTGGGAGGGAGAGTTTCAGGCCTCATAGGGTTATCCCAGGACCATCTTGGCATCAGGGTATGATGGGAGTGGGGGACTTCCCTAGGGTAATTTTATGTTAATAGTATTATAATGAAGGCAAAAGAAGGTTATGGTTCTCTTAGATCAACCTTGGCTATTGATGCATATTCTCCAGGGGGCTCGCTAAGGTAGTTGCCATGGTGGTCAACGCTCTACCAACTGCAAGCATTCTAGATAGGTGGTGTGTCTGATAAGAATCTAACAGGTGGGTATGGAGTTTCCTATAGCTAGGCTGCTTGCTTGAATGCATGGTTTTGCAACAGCTGTCACAGGAATTGATGTTTGGAATTTTTGTATAGTCCTGAAGTTTTCCTTGTCTAACCTACCTAATCTATTACTTCTCTCCTTTTGTCCACGCTGAGAATTTTTTGTTGTTGTTCTGAAGTGACAATGGGAGGAAGAAAGGATCTTGCAGTGGTGTTCAGAGTGACAACAGTATAACAGTGCTGCTTTTGCTGTCTGATGGCATAAATGCTACCAGGGATGTGGGCAAGGGTGTGGGGCTGGGTCGAGAACCCTGCCTGCATCTCCTTTCTTTAGGGGGATGAAACGCTCATATTACCCTGTCTGTTGGGCAAATACTCAACAAGAGGATGCTGTGCCCTTGGTGCTCTTGGTGAAGAAGGTACTCTTGGTGAAGAGGGTGCTCTTGGTGAAGAGGGTGCTCTTGGTGAAGAAGGTGCTCTTGGTGAAGAGGGTGCTCTTGGGGAAGCCCTTTCCCTTTTTTTCTGGGCATCTATTTAGGAAGGGAATTCTTCTCCTGGTGACCCTCTAAGTGGAGGTAGGGAAGGAGATAATGAGAAGGGACTTTACAATTATTGACCAGGGCAGCAGATCAGGCCACAGGCCCCCTGGTTACCCTGCATTTTTTCAGAACAACAGAATGCAGTGCTTGCTCCCTCTCTGCTCAGAAGAGTAGATTTTGGACCCTCTACTCTGGGCTGCCAAGATAGTAGTTCCAAGAGATAAATGTTATCTAACATTGACTTCCCTTGGATAAAAACTTCTGAAGAGAAAAACTCCTAATCTAGTTAGAACATATTTTTTCTTTTCTTCCCGTTTGCTCTATGCCTTTATTCATTACATTTGTCTTTGAGTACACAGGGACTGTAATTATTCCCACTTTTCTCTCTCTCTCTCTCTCTCTCTTTTTTTTTAGGGATTTGACTTCAGCTCATTTTAAGATAGCAAATTGTCAAAACCTTTTTCCTCCTCATCTTTTCAAAAAGGTTTGCAAACTGGAAGAGCTATTTAAATGCAAGTAATCTGAAGAAATGTTGGTGTATTCTATTCACGCATAGATTTTTTTTTTTTATCCGAAGAATATGATGTGACTTTTAGAAGTACAGAGGAAACTAACAAAAGTTATTTTATTATTTTTCATAGGAAAACAAACCCCCAAGAAAGAGCAGAAAGTGGTATATAAGTAACATCAGACTGAGGGTAGAAGTTTTTCTAGGGTCTCGGTGTTTTTGATGATCATGAATGCACGTTACCGTTTTCCACACAAAATGTTTAGAAATGCTGACTTATTACTGCTGCTTTGACAAAGGTGGAAAAGTCAATTCACCAACATAAGTTGACTTGCATGCATGATTATCACCAAATGAAAACCTGTAAAAGTACGATGGACAGGGCAGGCTTTTAAATTTATTTGATAATTTCTTCATGCGTTCTGTTTTGGTACAGCCGGGACTGACCTACTTTGTTCCATCCTAAGAGGATTTTGCATGGGTTATAATAAATAATAAGACAAGCAGGCTCTGATGTTAAAACTCATCCCTGAAACTCAGCAAGGCTTCTTAGCTTCTTAGGCCAGGTTCATACATTTTATTTATGTATTCATGTATTTATATGATACCTGGTGCTGAGACACAGATTAAAAATTAAAACATAAATTCATCAAAAGGACCTAGAGTGGAGCTAGGTGAAAATTTGAACCTCTGAACTTCCTGACACCTCCTGCCACAGAAATAACAAGATCATTACTGATTGCCGTAAACAAAGGAAGCTCTCTCCTCCCCCAACGCAGGCGAAAATACTTTCACAGCTCAAAACATCACTCACACGACATCTCAAGCCAAGACAAAAGCAACTCGACAAACAGCCAAACAAACTGAGGAGAAATCAGCCTTCAGTGAACCCTGGTGAGTAGCCAAATTTGGCTTCTGGCTCTTAGCCCACGAGGAATTACGTAATTCTCCAACAAGGGCCCTTGACTGAGAATATCAGCCTCTCATCTTAGACTTTTACTCCTAGGATCTGGCAGCAAAAATAGGTGAGAATCTCACTTCTACTGATGCAATGAGGCTGCTGGTTTTTATTAGGTAATTTTGTTGTTAGGGTAAACTGGGGATGATGTGGAAGCAAATGCTATGCTTATGAGATTATACAATGAATTCCTCTCCTCCTTCCCCAAAAGGTAACTTTAAAGTACCTTCTGTTTCATACTGTGCTATCCATGTCTCCAGTTCTCTGAGGTTGATAAATGTAAATACCCAAAGCAGGAAATCTTCTTGACTTCCTTCCTCTTCCACAGGGAGATGGCAAGCTCAGCCTAAAAAACTGGGCTGATATTATAGGGATTAACTAAAGAAAAACAAAAGGAGGAGGGAGCTGAATCTAGGAAATTGAGGCTGGTGGCTGGTATCAGAGGAAGTACTAATGAAATGACCACAGTAGACGCGATACCTTATAGATTTGTCCTCTTATTAATGTCTATAGCAACCTTATAAAGTAAGTATTGTAATTTAACAGGTGAGAAAATGGAATCTCAGAGAGCTCAATGATAGACCAGGAGGTGTGGCAGTGGGTCCATGACATGGTATCCTCTAGTCTTATCACATACTGCATATAGAAGTTGAGGTTCGATAGAGTGACCTCACAACTTCTTACTAGTCATCAAGGACCTAGCTTAGAGATGATGAACTGTGAAGATTGGCATCATCCTCCAGGACAGAGTATACATTCTAAATCAACAACCATTACATGGGGCTGTGTCCCCAGTAGGTAGCAAATGCGACTCTGGAAACTAAAGAGTAGAACTAGGCACAACCCAGCTTGTATGACTCCACGTATGTTTCTTCTTACTACATTTCTAGGCTTTTGGCGGTTGGAAGTCTCAGTTTCCAGAAAGAGAACATTTCTATTAGGAAACTCAACATGGGGCCTATTAAGCTTTAAGCTACACCTATTATTAAGTGAACTTTGTGTCAAAGTCTCTCATGCAAGGGAAATCATCCTGATTCCAACAGGAATAATGGGCTCTGATGATCAGGAGGAGGTAGGACTGCATTTACTCACTGGGATTCTCTCAGAAATCCTTTGCCCTATTTATTTTAAAGATGTGGGGTACAATTCAGGGTTAGGTATACAAATGTTCATTATTCAGGTACCCTTGTTGATGAGGTGTGACCCTCCCTCTCCTGGCAGTTTTCCTCAACTGCCAAATCCTTTCTTATAATATTATGATAAATGTTCAAGGTCCGCTTATGAGTGAGAACATATGGTACTCTGTTCTTTGTTTCTGTGATAGATCACTGAATACGATAGACTCTAAACTCATCCAAGTTGCTGCGAAGGTCATATGTTGTCCTTCTTTATGGCTGCATAATATTCCATTGTGTATATGTACCACATTTTTAAAAGCCAGTCCAGCATTGATGGGCAGCATGGCTGGTTCCATGTTTTTGCTATTGTGCATGTGCAGGTATCTTTTTGGTAGAATGACTTGGGAGTTCCTCTGGGTATATTCCCAATAGGGGAATTGCTGGGTCATATGGAAGGTCAATTTCTAGTTCTTTCAGAAATTGCCACACTGTCTTCCAAAGAGGCTGTATCAGTTTGCATTCCTACCAGCACTGTAGAATCCCTTGCCCAATTTTAATGATAAATGGACAAATGCAGTGCCATGGCTTGAATAGGGCTCAGATCTTATGATGAGGGTCAGGTGACTTATTGATGAAAGTCAGACCAGGTAAGCCACTTAGACAAGCAGAAGTGCTAGTCAAGGGTGAGGGGAATCTGGAATGAGTAGGAGAGGAAAGAGATGATGTGTGCCATTTACCGTGAAGCCAGTTGCATGTAAGTTTACCTAGGAAAATAGGCCAGCCAGAGTCTTGGAAGAGCTGTTTCCAGGTTTTACCATGTGAAGAAAGTGAATTCACGTGGCCTGGGTCTGAGCCCTAATGCATGCTGTGGGCACTGGTCAGATTCCTCTGTCAGAACTGAGAAGATTGTTCTCCCAGCTATGGAGAGTGTGGGTGGGTAACTAGTGATTCTCAGCTGAATTCTTCTCCAAGAATTGCCTGCAGGAAACAGAGTCATACCTCTCTTTACCCAGGTCACACGCCACTCCCCAGGGAATGTACAACCTTATCCAGTGCAGAAGTATAAAGGCCCAACTTTCCTGCATCCAGCAAGACATCTAGGAGGGTTCATCCTAGACCCTGAACTCCCTGTGGGATTGACTGAGGCCTTTGTCACAACTTAATCATGGTGAAACGGACGGTTTAAGTTGATCAGGTCTGTCTTCCCTGCTTGCTTGCTTTTTTTTTTTTTTGCCTTTTTCCGTGAAGCTGAAGTCCCCAGTAGCTGAAGGCCACCCTGCTGAATGCTGAAACTTAACCTCCGCTGGCTGCTTTATAGATAACATTCATAGGTCACTGTGGTAATAGTCACTTCAGTTGTTTTTTGGGAACTTGGGCCAGCTCCTGTCCAGCTCAAACTGACTGAGATCACTGACCCTTTAACTGAGCCTTCATAAGTGTCCAAGAGGTGGCCTTTTGATGTCAGAGGGCCAAAAACCCCACACTCAGATCATTAACACCACTATTTTTTGGTACATGTGTTCTATAAAATGCCATGAACTCCCACAATGCTTGTGCAGAATGAACCTGTTACTTCATTTTTTTCCCACTGTCAAACACTTTCCCCCATGCCTTAGACCACCCCACCTCCCTAACCCATAAATATCCCTATGCCTTATCTTTGGGAAGATGGATTTCAGAGTTGTTCTCCCACCTCCTTGTGAGGCGCCTCTGTGAATAAATCTTTTCTCTTTTGCAATACCTTTGTCACAGTGATTGATTTGCAGCATAGAAGCAGAATAGGCCTGGACCTGACCAGTACAGCAGTCCACAAGTCCCTTTTCCAAATCCCACTTCTTTCATTCTCCCACAGTTGCTGGGTTTTAGGATATTCCCAGTACACTTCTTGGCTACAAATCTCTGTCTCAGATCCTGATGCTTGGGGATTGGACTTAAGATGCATGCTGCTCTTTACCTTGGAGCACTTTTCCAGCACACGTTTTTAATCAAGTCTCCTTGATTTATCCTGATTTAAGGGTGTCCTCTGAATCCTGCTGGGATGCTGACTAATAGGGGTAAGGTATTGGGCTAGACCTGCCCCAGGTCAGTGATTCCATGAATGGTGGGCAAGTTGGCCTAGTTTTGAGACTCAGTTTTAGTAGGACTCCTTACTGACAGATAGGATCTATAGCCTCAGTCCTACGAAAATTAACTTAATAAAGATATTTGGTCTCTACCTTAAATTTTTGTTTAAATTATTCAGAACCTGAATGGCAAACTACTCATCTGTGGTTCCCTCAGAAATCCTAACCCCATTCACAGCACTTGTACCAGATTTGGATGAAGTGGTCATGTGTTTGGCCTGTCCAAGGGCACCTTTTAGACAGTCCTCTGTGTGTATGTATGTGTGTGTGTGTAGAGACATGTAGCAGACTCCACCTTCTCTTACTAGGACAGCTTTTTTCACCTAGACAGAGGCTTTGATGTTGTATGTGGGCTGAATGAATCTCTTTGATAGTCAAAGTTATTTAAGCTATCAATATATTCTTTGTTGAAAATCTCAGCGGGGCTCGGTGGTTCAACCTGTAATCCCGCGCCTTGGGAGGCTGAGGTGAGTGGATTGCCTGAGCCAGCGGGTTTGAGACCCACCTGGGCAACTTGGCGAGACCTCATCTCTACAATAAATCAAAAATCAGACGGGCGTGTTAGTGCGTGCCCATAGTTCCAGCTACTTGGAAGGTTGAGGCGGAAGGATCACCCAGAGCCCAGGAGGTCGAGGCTGCGGTGTCCGGGAGTGGCCACTGCACTCCAGTCTGGGTGACAGAGTGAGACTCCAACTCAAAAAAAAAAAAAAAAGAAAAGAAAAGAAAATCTCATTAAAAAAAATCTTTTTTTATGATATAATTAATACTTTTTTTTTAAAAAATATTGAAAACATTACAGATAAGGATAAAATCCATTTTGGCTGCCACACTAGTCTCTTCCCTAGAAAATAAATAATTACCTTCCAGACCTTTTCAAAATTGGCGATATTGGCATCTATTTTAAGATCTTCATTTTCTTTGACCAGAATTCTATTTTTCAGATGTGACACTTAAGAAAACCTCTTGATGTAGGCGTGGTGGTTCACACCTGTAATCCCAGCACTTTGGGAGGCAGAGGCGAAAGGATTGCCTGAGTCCAGAGGTTCAAAACCAGCCTGGGTAATAAATAAAAAAAATTAACTGGGCATGGTGGTATATGCCTGTAGTTCCAGTTACTTGGAAGACCGAGGTAGAAGGATTGCCTGAGTCCAGCAGGTCGAGGCTGTGATGGCCATGAGTGTGGCACTGCACTCCTGCCTGGACAAGAGAGTGAGACTCTGACCTCCCCCGCCTGCCCCCCCAAAAAAACTGAAACAACAACAACAAAAGAAAACCTCTTGAATGTGCATAAAAAAGAATGACAGGCATATTTATTGCAGCATTGTTTATCATGACGATAAAGGTAAACAACGTAACAGGAAACTAAATAAATTGTGGTATATTTTTTACAATGACATTTTATGCAGTGGTAAAAACAGTGAGGTGGATCTATAAGTAGTAACTTAGGAAAATCTTCAGGAAATATTGTTGAATAAAAAAGGAGGTTGCAGAATGCTAGGTGCAATATGACTGTATTTTGTCAGGGCCATTTAGGAAAATAATGGTCTCATAGCAATGACCATCTCTCAGTGGTTTGGATACGAGGAGCAGGAATGGGAGCGTGATGAATGCCCCTCCCCTACTCTGCCTCGTTTAGTCATTTCTTCTCATTTTCTCTATTATTTGTCTCCCCTTTCACTCCACATTCTTTCTGTTCTTAATCACTTCTTTTCATGGTTAAAACTGAAGCCAAATCTACATTCTAGGAACTGTCTGTGTTTACTCTCATTAACAACCAGTTGAACTCAACTGATTAGCAACACGGCCAACCCAAACTGGTTGCTAAAGTGTCAAAATAAATGAATCCACTGCCTGCACCCTGGCTCACATGATCCTGTTGATGAATAATTAATTGAGCAGCAATATGAAGCGTTATATGGAAGCCTGCCTGCTTTGGCTACTATAAAAGCTTAAAAATAATCCAACAATTTGACAAAGTTACAAAAAAAAAAAAAAAGAATTGAAAAAAACTTTGAATACTGGTTGAATAATAAATTTATAGTGTTTTCATTAAGGAAAACACAAGTAGCATTGTACTTTGTGTTTTCATTAGAGTGTGTAAATGATTTGAACTGAAGAATTCTAGTTTAATGACTTTTTTTTGTATTGAAGAGAACAGTGGCTCAAGGAAGAGAGGTTGCACAGCAGGACTACTCAGTGGTTTTCTGATGACTTATTTTATACATAGGAGATGTTCATTCTCCTTTCCTTTGGGAATGGTCCCATCTCTCTCTGATATGGTAGGAGCCAAATGTGTGGATTATTTTTTATTCAGAATCTGAGTTTGGGGCATAGTCTTTATGGGATGGGTGGAACTGGCTGACACAGTGCTGAATGAGCTACTGGAAGGGAGGACTGTTCTGGGTTTCTCTGGAACTCTGTGTCATGGTTTAAAGATGACCCCAATTTTAGAGACTCTGGCAATAAAATATTATAAATGGTCACAGAAAATGGTAATTTTCAACTTGAAAAAGAAACCCAGGAGTAGTGTTACCAGATAAATACAAGATATCCAGTTACATTTGAATTTTCAATAAACAAAAGATACTTTTAAAGTATAATTATGCCCCAGATGTGGCACAGAACAAACTTGTACTAAAAAATTATCCATTATCCAAACTCAGATTTAACTGGGTTCCCTGTATTCTTATTTGTTAAATCTGTCAAGCCTACTGAGATACAAGTTGAAATACTTAACTTAAAATGTCTTGTAAACTAGAGAACATATTATTCCATATGTACTTTGTCTCTCTGACACCAAAATTATTAGTTATGACCAATACTTTAAATTCTAAGGGTACTGAATGTTGAATCCAGTACAAATTTTCTAAAAACTGTAATGCTCTGCTATGGAACAGAGTGCCTCAAAACTGTATTTCTGCACCAAGGATATTACTATGTACTGCAACATTTATAATGGCCAAAGACTGGGAGAAACATAAAAGGTCATGAATAAAAGACTGTTTAAAAATTGGAAAGATGTGGAATCAATATAAATGCCCATCAACTGATCAGCTGATAAGGAAAATGTGGTATATATATATATATACCATGGAATACTCTGCAGCCATAAAAAAGAATGAAATTATAGCCTTTGCAGCAACATGGATGGAGTTGGAGATCATCATCCTAAGAAAACTGACTCAGAAACAGAAAACTAAGCACCATATGTTTGTACTCATGTGTGGGAACCAAACAGTCATGAAGATGGAAATAATAGACACTGGGGATATCAATACTAGGGTAAGAGAGAGGAAAACTACTTATGGGACACAATGTTCACTCTCTGGGGAACGGGCCACCTGAGACCCAGTCCCTACCACTATACCATATGTCTATATAGAAAAATCATGTATAACCTCTGAATCTAAAATTAAAAAAATTAAAGATTAATAAATAAGGGACACATTTATGCAGTGGAATTCTCCATAGGTTTTTCCTGTAGCCTCGGCTGCTTTTATGATAGGACTGTCACTACTCTCATAACCTGACCAACCGATTTCATTTCCCAACACACAAGCTGGTCTTTCTGACTCCTTAGAAACAGTTTAGACACACTTCAGGATGAATTCCTATTCATACATCACAGGAGGATTTCCAAGTAGATCTTTAAGTTAAAAAAGCAGCAAATTATCACTTGTATAAATTTTAAAAGACATACACACAAGTAAGAGCATAATATTTTTTCTGGTTAGATACCTGAGAAATTCTGAAGCATGTTTGTTTTAAGGAAAGATAATAGTTGTTGAGGACAGATGAGAAATACTTACTGTTTATTTTATGCCTAGTAAGTTGGATGGATTTGCAAAACTAACTTTGCACATTGAAACAGGTTAGGTACTTCCATAATGAACACTGTAGAGGCACTCACTGGGATAGGGGAGGCGGAGTAGGAAGGGATGTGTGCTAGGGAAAGGCTACCTCATATTTCTTTCAGTTTAAAGATGGGACCTAAACTTGTTTTAGGAAAAATAAAAACAAATGAAATAAAGATTATATAAACTTGACACTAAAAAAAACCCTGTTGATTAGTTTGGGTAACATCATTGATGCATCGGGGCACCCTCAGTGACCCCTGCCCACTTAGAAGCTTAGGCCAGAGGAAAATGTCCTCCATTACACCCACAGCAGAATGTACATATGTCCGCCAATAAGTGTCTGAACAATATGAGGGTAAAAATTACTTGATGGAGGAGCCCAGTGTCCACAAATTCACATGCAATTCTTGTCCTTAGGTTCAAGGCAGGCCCTGGAAGTTTAACAACCAGGAAAAGCAAACTTTTTGATCCTCCTCTTAATAACAGCTTGAACCACGTGAAATGGCTATTTCATATTCATTTCAAAAAAAAAAAAAGCTGAATAGCAATACTTTGATATGGTCCAACTAATAATCCTTCTGGACAATTATTTTTAACTTTCTCTCTGGATCAATTAGAGAAATAAATCAAAGTAACCAACTTGTGTATGTTCCCAGGCTTCCAAATTTGTCTTGCCTTTTATATTACATGATCTATTGTTTTAGAGCAGCTGTCACAAATGTCATAGACTGGGTGGCTTATAAATAATAGGAATTTACTCCTCACAATGCTAGAGACTGGAAGTCTGATACCAGGGGGCCAGCATGCTTGACTTCTGGTGAGGGCCTTCTTCTGGGTTTTAAATGACTGACTTCTGGCTGTGTCCTCACATGGTGGAGAGCTCTCTGTTCTTTTCTTTTGAAGACATTAATTTTATTCATAAGGGCTCTACTCTGATGACCTATTTACCTCCCAAAGGCCTCGCTTCCTAATACCATCACCTAGGGGTTTGGATTTCTACACCTGAATTTTGGCAAGAAACACACATTCTGCCAGAATATTTATTATTTGTGATACTTATCCTATTAATAGCTAAAACGTATGTAACATGTATATATGACAGGTGTTTTAAATGCTTTAAGCCTATGCACTCATTTAAACTTTACAATAACCCTATAAGATGTTTATTCCTATAAGATGTTTTGCAAATTGAGGTGCCTGATGCATGTGCAGTTTAAGCACCTTGCCTGGTTGGTGCAGCTATAGGTGTTAGAGCTGGGATTGGAGCCCAGGTGGCCTTTTGCTGCTAACTGCTGCATCACACTGCCACTCATGGGAGGCCAGGCACCTCTCCCTTATCACCTGACCAGCTAACTCTGTCCCCAGCAGACAAGTTGGTCTTTCTGGACTCCATGGGGCTACATCTAATGTACTTCAGGATGGTGCCCTTAAGCAGTGTAGAATTTTCTCCATCTGTGGTCGCACATTCAAATTTTTGGAATGTAGGCCACCAGGCAGGCAGCCTGGCTTTTATTCACTCGGGTGCCAATTTCACTACAAAGAAACTGTACCCGATAGATAAGAACCTGTTTTCACTTTTGCTGATGCTTCCGGAGGCCCATTGCCACAGCAGTGAAGCCTTCCCCAGTTCTCTCTGTTGGAGGCATCCTGATTTTACCATCTCCACGATCATGCTCTCCACCCCCAACCGACACTGAACTCATCTTTGGGCCTCTGTTTCTTTCTTCTTTCATACAATAGTATCCAGCACTGAGGCAGCAGCATGGTCAAGTAGCCAGCAGGTGCTATAGATGGGAAAGGATCCATCACTTAGTATCTGAGAGCTTGTTAATTATTTTTTCTGCAATTCAGTTTCTTCACTTGTAGAATAAGAATAATGGTCCTAACATTATGGGATGCTGGTGTGACTTAACTAGCTCTTGTATAAAAAGCCCAATATCAACATGGGACATGTGGTAAAGAAAAGGTGAGAGCAGTCATGGGGCTGGTGTCTATGTGTGAGACTGGGTCTGCAATGTGAATGAAGACAAGGTTGCCCACCTAAGGGCTTGTATCCCAAAAAGTTGGATGTGGGGACACACAAACCTGACCGCAGTTGGAGAAATTTCTATACTGCGTAAGGCAATCATCCTGGAGTATAATAGATGTGCCCCATGACATCCAGAAAAACCAACTTGTCTTCTGGGGACCGAGTTGGATTTTTGTGGTTTATAAAGCATCCTTTTAGCAATAACCACCTCATTAAAGGTACCTGTTAATGTGTTAATTAAATCTTGAATTTATAACTGAGAGTAGGAAAGCTTAGATCTCTAGTCCTTATGTTCTTTTCAGTGAGGATGGAATTTCATGAGTTTTGACATCTTGGCACTCACAGGAGGGTGTGAAATTACCTATTTGGTGAGTTTCCTCTTTCTCTTGGGGTTGTTACCTATAATGGTCTCTTCTGCTCCACCAGAGACAGCACTCCATAACTCGATGGTTCAGAATTTGGGCAGGAAAGACAGGTTCTATATTACAATTATGTTGATGTATTATAGTATGGGCTTTTTCAGAGAAATATCTTTCAGTACAAGATCTATTAGAATTCAATTTCCCCTTTGATCTCAGACCATGCTTTGGTGTGACCCAAAATTTCAAATGCTAACTAAACACATGAGTTGCATATATTCAGTATTTTTGTAGGCAGTAGTTATCATATTAATATGAACATTTAAGATTGATATTTAAGATATTTGCATAATTTGATACTAGAATATTATAGGCATTCCTGCTGATTTTTAAAAATGTGATAGTGTAAAAGATTTTTCATTTATTTTCGTGATTTTTTTTCTTTAGGCTATATACTCAATTTGAAATGGAATTAACACAATATTCATTTTAGTGTGAGTGAACATCTAGGTTACTGATGAAATGAAAGAGTCTGTTCCTTCAAAAGCACCTCAAAGTTTGTTTTTAAATGAAGTACGACAAGCCGGGCTCGGTGGTTCAGCCTGTAATCCCGCGCTTTGGGGAGCTGAGGTGAGTGAACTGCCTGAACCTGCAGGTTCGAGACCCACCTGGGCAACTTGTTGAGACCTCATCTCTACAATAAATAAAAAAAATTAGCTGGGTGTGGTAGCGCATGCCTGTAGTTCCAGCTACTTGGAAGGCTGAGGCGGAAGGATCACCGGAGCCCAGCAGGTCGAGGCTGCGGTGGCTGGGAGCAGCCACTGCACTCCAGTATGGGCAACAGAGTGAGACTCCAACTCAAAAAAAAAAGAAGAAAATAAATGAAGTGAGACAAACATGCAGGAAAGACTTTGTGTCACTGGCACTTAGATAAAGAGAGAACATTATCAGCACTCAGGAGCTCCCTAGTACCTGCTTCCAGTCACTGCCCCCACCAAGTTAACTTCTACCTTGACCTCTTACATCATACATTAGTTATGTTGGTCTGGAACTTCATAAACATGCAATCGCACCATCTGCACTTTTTGGTGTCCGGTTTTTTTCAATGAGCACTAGTATAATGTCTTGATTCTGCAAATAATGTTGTGATAGCTTCTAAACCAATTGTTGGAAAGGAAAGGAGGGAGGCAGGGAAGGAAGAAAGTGGGTGGATAAAAGAATGAGAGTGAGTGTGTTTATGAGTACCATTCATCTGTAGTCATCCTGAACGTGATGCAGCCCCTGAAAAATTTGGGGAGAACATAAATAAATTAGGTTAGTCAGTCTGTATCTACCTTACTCCTTATTTATAGAGAAAGTAAATTTGATTTGAATGAAAATCTTGTTGAACTGACTTGTCTTGGCTGTTTAGTGGGGATGTGGACACATGATTTCATTGCCTGGGAACCTTAAGAAGGTCCCACAGGATTGGCCTGGTCATATGTTACAGTCCTGACTCTGAATCTTCTTTGCCATAAAGTTATGGTCTCAATACTTTAGTTGTCTGCCCAGGTTCTAAAAAAAAAATTAAAAATTCTACTGGGAAAACAAAGTTTCCTTTTAGGTTTCATCACGGTCTCAGATAATGGATGGAAAGATAACAGCATCTTAGCTCCTTTATTACACATCCTTTTAGGAACACGAGGATTTTTTTGGAAATGAGAAAGTCCGTGTTTATCGTAGCCATATTCACATCATAGAGATGGGCTTCATGATGGAGATGGCCACAGTGGTCTCTTAGGGCCTACTCCAATCCTTCAGTTTCTGTTTTCAAGGATCCACTCGGAGTGGATCATTCATGGTGGAGGCAGAGGGTAATATTCTCAAGCTACTAAGTGAGAAAAAATTTGAATCTAGCTGCACAATTCCCAATCTGATGACCATTCACTATATTTCACCACATAAATAAAATGTAGTGGTCATCCACCCATTTAATTTTTCAGATGAGGAAATGGAGATTATAAAACTCTTCCAAGGCCCAATATCCTTTCATCTTCATTACTCTGTCTCTTTCCTCTCATACCTCTTCACCAACCCTAAACAAATTATTCTCTCGGCACCTACTGACATCTCAGAAGAAGTGTGTATTTTAACTATTTGACTCCACTATTCTGGACTAACAACCACTGAGTCTAAAGGTGGGACATGAAGGCCAGAGAATAGGGGGCAGTGACAGCATGTTATTGGTGGAAAAGCTATTTTTGAGACAAAAGAAACCCTGTGATGTTTCTCAAATCGCATGCTGTAAGTTTGCCTCTATTCCATTCCTGCATGGCTCTTGTCTTCATAATTTTTATTACATCAGAAAGTATTCATTCAGTGCCTGTTATGTGTTAGGCAGTATTCTAGAGGCTTAGGAAACATCCATGAACAAAACCAAGATCCCTGATCTTGTAAGGCTTACACTCTAACAAGGAGTGATAGAGAACAGAGAGTAGACATTATACATGAGAAATGGGTATATTAGGGCTCTCCTAGGAAACAGAATCAATAGGATCAGTGATATAGAAAATAGCAGAGTAGGGTAAGAAGAATTAGGAATGCTGGGGGTTGGAGGTCATTCGAGATTTAATAGAGTGTTCGGGGTGTACTCCCTGGGAAGAAAGACTCTGAATAAAGACTTGCAGATGACAAACCATCCAGGTGTTTAAAAGAAGAGAAGTCCACAAGAAGGATGAGTCAAGGCAAGGCTTTAATGTGGGAGCACGCCTGGAATGCTCTAAGTAAAACACAAGGTCAGTGAAGGAGGAGGAGAACAATGAAACATGAAGTTAGAGGGGGTAAAAGTTAGGCCATGTAATGACTTGTTGCTCATTGTCAGTCCTCTGGGTTTGCCTCTGAAGTATGAGGTGCAGGGCGGGGGGCGGTGTGCGTATTTCAGGGCTTAAGCAGAAAGGAGACATAAAATAACTGACATTCTTTTCTCTTTTCTTTTTTTTTTTGAGTTGGAGTCTCACTCTGTCGCCCAGACTGGAGTGC
>NW_007253381.1:414072-420397 GCF_000164805.1 Carlito syrichta
TGCCCGGGCGGGTCTCGAACCCGTGGGCTCGGGCAATCCACTCACCTCAGCCTCCCAAGGGCGCGGGATTACAGGCTGAGCCACCGAGCCCCGGCATAACTGACATTCTTATGAATCATGTTGGTTACACTGTAGCGAACAGACAGCAGAGAAGCAGGGAGAAAGAAAGACCATTGCGGAGGCAATTTCAATAACCAAGGTGAAAGGTGGTGGTGGCTTGGAACAGTGAAGAGACGTGGTCATAGTCTAAATACAGGACTTCTTGATGTAATGGCTATGGGACATAAGAGAAAGAGAAGTCAAGAATGACTGGAAGGGTTTTTTTTTTTTTTGAGTTGGAGTCTCTGTCGCCCAGACTGGAGTGCCGTGGCCGCTCCTGGCCACCGCAGCCTCGACCTGCTGGGCTCCAGCGATCCTTCCGCCTCAGCCTTGCAAGTAACTGGAATTACAGGCGTGCGATGCCACACCCAGCTAATTTTTTTATTTATTGTAGAGATGAGGGCTCACCAAGTTTCCCAGGCGGGTCTCGAACTCGCGGGCTCAGGCAATCCACTCACCTCAGCCTCCCAAGGCACAGGATTACAGGCTGAGCCACTGAACCCGGCTTGGAAGGTTTTTTGTGTGAGCAACCTGAAGAATGGAGTTACCATCTACTGATATGAGGAAGACTGCAGGAGCAATCCAAGAACTCAACATTGGGCATGTGAAGAATGAAGTGTCTACTAGACATCTAATGTGGAGATGCTGAGTCTAGAGTTACAAAGAGAGCTCTAGGTAGAGATATATTGTAGGAGTTGTCTGCATATAGATGGTATTTACAACTATGAGGAAAGAAACTTTAAAATGATAATGGGAGTAGACAGAGAAGAGGTTCAAGATCTGTGCATGGGATACCCCAACATAAAGAGGAACCAGAAAAAGAGACACAGAAAGAGTGTCAGGGAGGTAGTGGGGGAAAATGTGTGGTGTATGGGGAATAAAGTAAAGAAAGTGTAGAAAGAGAAGGGAATGACAATTGCCTCAGATGCTGCTTGATGGGCTGAGCAGCCTGAGGACTGAGAATTCAGAGTTGGATTTAATACTGAGATGGTCCATGGTGACCTTGGTAAAAAGAGTTTTGGTAAAGTGGTGAAGGTGGAAACCTTATTGGGATGACTTTGAGAGGACATGCGAAGAGATAGAGAAAAGACAATACATACAAATAACTCAAGTGATTTTTTTTTTTTTGAGTTTGAGTCTCACTCTATCACCCCGACTGGAGTGCAGTGGCGTGCTCCTGACCCACCGCAGCCTCGACCTGCTGGGTTCCGGCAGTCCTTCCACCTCAGCCTTCCAAGTAGCCGGAACTATAGGCGTGCGCTACCACACCCGGCTAATTTTTGATTATTGTAGAGACAAGGTCTCTAAGTTGCCAGGTGGGTCTTGAACCCGCGGGTTCAGGCAATCCACTCGCCTCGGCCTCCCAAAGTGCTGGGATTAACAGGCTGAGCCACCGAACCGGCCAAGTGATTTTTTTTTATGAAGGAGAAAAAACAAATGGGATGATGGGAGAAGTACAGTCAAGAGAATTATCTTTTCAAGTAGGAGAAATAATGGCATATTAATGTGATGATGGACTTGTTGGTGTAGGGGACCGAGGGATGGATGCTGCAGTACTGTGTGGAAAAAGAATGGGCTCCAGTGTTAGGGCAGAGGGATGGGGTTAGAGTGGAGGGACAGGTTAGAATGGACAGGTATGGGTGGGGGAAGGCAGAGGGCTGTGCAGAGGCTGGCAGACGGGAGGGGAGGGGATCTGTGGGAACTCCTTTTGAACTACTTTGTTCTGTTAAAGAAGTTAGAAGGTCATCAACTGAAAATGAAGAAGTAGGAGATGTTGGGGATTGAATTAGACACCTGGGGAAGTGGGAACATGAAGGGACTAGGGAAGTGTAGCACAACTGTCAGGTAGCATTAAGGGCCTATTTGAACTTCCTAGTCATGGAACCCTGTTCAAATGAAGCAACAAGATTGTATGTTGCAAAGGTTTTCAGCTGCACAGCTGATGTACATAAAAGATGGAAAATTGGATCTCTTATCTTTTGAAAACTAAAAATGCAACAATTTAAATGTTTTCAGACGGAGTCACTACTGCCTACCTGTTCGGCTTCCATATTTCTTTTTTACCTTACTTTTTTCTTTCTTTCCTTCCTTCCTTCCTTCCTTCCTTCCTTCCTTCCTTCCTTCCTTCCTTCCTTCCTTCCCTCTCTTCCTCTCTCCTTTCTTTCCTCCCTCCTTTCCCTCCTTCCTTTCCTTTTTCCCCTCTTCTGTCCCTCCCTCCAAAAGAACTTGTATCTCCTAGGTATATAATAATTTTATCTGAAATGGGTTTAACACAATCCACATTTCTTCAATAAACTTTATTGTGTTCACTAAGTGCCAAGAGCTCTGTTAGATACCACAGAAAATACAAAAAAAAAAAAAGAGAATAGAAAAAAAAAAAAAACTCTAGAAGCTCATAGAGGAGTGGCAAAGATGAAACAAGTCCATTTATATAATGTTTACAATTTAAGCCGAGCTCAGTGGCTCGCCTGTAATCACGCGCCTGAGGTGAGTGGATTGCCTGAGCCCACGGATTTGAGACCTGCCTGGGCAACTTGGCGAACCTCATCTCTACAATAAATTAAAAAAAAACAGCCGGGCATGGTAGCACATGCCTGTAATTTCGGCTACTCGGAAGGCTGAGGCAGAAGGATTGCCGGAGCCCAGCAGGTCGAGGCTGTGGTGGCTGAGAGCAGTCACTGCACTCCAGTCTGGGCGACAGAGTGAGATGCCAACTCAAAAATATATACATATCTCTACAATTTAAGATGGAAATTGGTAAGCATCAATTTGAAAATAGAGCTTTGTGAGAATTTAGAGAAGAAGAAGCTTACTTTTAGTTGGAAATGAGAGGTTTGGAAAGATGTGACACTGTATTTTCCAATGATGGCCACAACAGTATCTCCTATCCCACAAACTCTTCTATGAAGAGTCATTGATGTCCTTCCCATTGAGAGTTGGAATTGATATCTTCTTCTCTTGAACTTGGATAAGCTTGTGACTCATTTGTAACCAACATGGTACACAGTGGTAATGGTACTGCATAACTTAAGGCCAGGTCAGAAAAAAAAAATCAAGTCTCATCCTGCTCTAGGACATCATGTTAAAAGTCCTGAACCCTCATGTGAGAAGTCCATTTCCCCTGAGGCCACCATGCTGTGAGGAAGCCTAAGCCATTGGAGAGGCCACCTGAGGTGCTGTGGTTGACAGCCTCAGCTGAGGCCTTAGCTGATGGCCAGTATTGACAGCAGACATATGAAGGAAGACACCTCCACAGGATTCTATCACCCAGATCCTGAGTCACCCCAGCCATTAAGTCTTCCTGGATCAGGCTCCAGACATAATGAGCAGAGTCAAGCCATCTCTGCTACACACTCTTAGAATTCCTGACCCACAGAATCTGTGAGCATAATACGACAGTAGCTTTACATTATTGCATTTTGGAGTAGTTTGCCAGCTAGCAATAGTAACCAGAACAAAAGATTCCTTGAAAGAGAGAACATTAGAGCCATGTTAACGTTTAGATGTGAAAAAGGTATGAAATGAGACTGAGTAATTTTATTCTCAAAAATTGTGTAGAATTTTTTGAATTTCCTTTCACATGTGATGTTCTGGCTGTTGAACACTCTTTTGTAGAAACATTTCTAGATGTTTTTCAGATTCTGGAGCATTTATGAAGATTTTGGAAAGCAGCTCTTATTATTTGATTCTGTGATGATACAACTCTAGCAAAAAAACCAGATTTTTGAGGAGAGTAAACTTGCATACAAAAAGTTGACAACTTCATTAGCAAAGTTACTGGTATATATTTCATAAAATCAACAGCATCAGCTGGGCTTGGTGGCTCAGCCTGTAATCTTGCACTTTGGGAGGCTGAGGTGAGTGGATTGCCTGAGTCCGCGGATTCGAGACCTGCCTGGGCAACTTGGCGAGACCTCATCTCTACAATACATCAGAAAAATTAGCCGGGCATGGTAGCGCGCGCCTGTAATTCCAGCTACTTGGAAGGCTGAGGTGGAAGGATCACCAGAGCCCAGCAGGTCGAGGCTGCAGTGGCTGGGAGCGGCCACTAACCTCCAATCTGGGTGACAGAGTGATACTCCAATTCAAAAAAAAAAAAAAATCAGCCGGGCTCGGGACAGTATCATTTACATGGTCACATAAAAAGCTTTGTAGGACACATACACATACATACACACACACACACACACACACACACACACTGTGCCACTTGATGGAGGATATGTCCTGAGAATGTGCCATTAGACAATTTTGTTGTGCAAATATCATAGAGTGTACTTACACAAATATAGATGGCCTAGCCTAATACATGCCTAGGATACATGATGTAGCCTGTTACTCCTAGGTTACAAACCTATTCAGTATGTTACTGTACTGAATATTGTGGGTAACTGTAACACAATGGCAATATTTGTGGATCTAAACATAGAAAAGTACAGCAAAAATACAGTATTATAATCTCATGGGCTCACCATTTTATATACAATCTTATTATTTGGTGATTAAACTGCATATGAGCAGGGACCCCAAAAACCAATTTACTTATTTAAAAAACTATATTTTTGCATGTTTAAACTTCAGTCAACTTCAAAGTACTCTCCGTTTGATGCAATACTCCTTTCGAGATGGTTTTTCCACTGCTCAAAACAGTTTTTGTACTTGTCAATTTTGATGTCTTTTAGTGCTCTTGCCTTTTTTTTTTTTTTTTTTTTGGTCTCACCTCTTCCACATAGACAAAACTATTTTCCTTTGAGAACATATTTCATCTGGGGAAATAAAAAGTTGCTCGGGGTGAGATTGGAAGTCATACCGTTTTGGTAGAAAATTGCTGAAAGCTCAGTGCAATGTTGGTAGATGCATTGCCATGGAAGAACCAGTCTGTCATCTGTTTGCCACAACTTGGAACGTTTCTTCCACAAATCGTGACACAGCAGTCTCAAAACTTTCAGATAAGCTGGGCTCAGTGGCTCAGCCTGTAACCCCGTGCCTTTGGGAGGCTGAGGTGAGTGGATTGCCTGAGCTCGCGGGTTTGAGACCCGCCTGGGCAGGCGAGACCTCATCTCTACAATAAATCAAAAATTAGCCGGGCGTGGTAGTGCGCGCCTGTAGTTCCAGCTACTCGGAAGGCTGAGGCGGAAGGATCGCCGGAGCCCAGTGGGTCGAGGCTGCGGTGGCTGGGAGTGGCCACTGCACTCCAGTCTGGGCGACAGAGTGAGACTCCAACTCAGAAAACAAAACAAAACAAAAAAACTTTCAGATAAAAACCTTGGTTGACCGTTTGATCTGAGGATGCAAATTCTGAGTTGGTTTTTTTTTTTGAGGGGGTCCCCACTCATATGATTGAATAAGTTACTTTAAAAATACTTTTGTTGTTACAACACTAATGCTTCTAATTTTTTCTTTAGTCTTTAGTTAGCTTACCAAAAAAGAGAGAAATTTGAAGTGTGGTGACTGTATACTTATTATTGACTCATCTTGCTGGGTATTCCCTGCTTTTCTTATACAGTTGATTAACAGATAATCAAGGAATTTTCTCTCTCTGTCCACCTACCCCTGGCTGCACAGGTCTGTTCACGTTGCAGGGCTGCGTTTACGCTTAGGGTGTTTTGTATGCAAGTTGCTGGGACCAGCAGTAGCCAACTCAAGGAAACCGCAGCAACAAGAGGCATCAGCAAGATTTATTGCAAGGATATGGAAGAGTTCACAGAATCAAAGGAAAAGTTGAAGACCCAGGCCTGGGCAGAAGGAAACCAGAGCAGCTCCAGGAATATAGGAGATGGGAAAGTCTCTTCCTAGTTCTGCCTTGGAGGTGAATAAGCTTCAGCTGTTCTGGGGCTGAATATGTTCTACTCATAGCTGAAAGTTCCTTGAAGTAAGACTAGACCCAGGGAGGGTGGGTCCCTGGATGAAGCTCCCTTGGGTCTTCATCCAGTGGGAGGAGATTCCCAAAGTAAAAATCATACTTTTTACCAACAGAAGGGAAATGGAAGTTAGTCAGCCCAAACAATAACAGTCTACCATTAGTTCCTAGAGTCATCTAAATGGCCTGTAGCAGATTGGAACTGGTAGGTTTTTAGTACATTCATCTAATCCTAGCATGTGTGTTAACTAGCAATAAATATATCCTTTTAAAAATTATTTTTGGCCGGGCTCGGTGGCTCAGCCTGTAATCCCAGCGCTTTGGGAGGCCGAGGTGAGTGGATTGCCTGAGCCAGTGGGTTCGAGA
>NW_007253381.1:420570-433069 GCF_000164805.1 Carlito syrichta
GGAGGTCGAGGCTGCAGTGGCCAGGAGTGGCCACTGCACTCCAGTCTGGGTGACAGAGTTAGACTCCAACTCAAAAAACAAAAAATATATATATTTTTTAATTTTAAAGATGTGGGGTACAATTCAGGGTTAAGTATAAAACTATTTATTATGCAGGTACTCTTGATGAGGTGTGCTCCCCCTCCCCTGGCTGTTCCCCTCAACTTCCAAGCCCACCCCCTTCCCATTACTGCCAATCCCTTTCTTATAGTATAATGATAATTGTTCAAGGTCCGTTTATGAGTGGGAACATGTGGTATTCTGTTCTTTGTTTCTGTGATAGATCACTGAGTATGATAGACTCTAACTCCATTCAAGTTGCTGCAAAGTCCATATGGTTGTCCTTCTTTATGGCTGCATAATATTCCATTGTGTATATGTACCACATTTTTTTAATCCAGTCCAATTTTGTGGGCAGCACAGTTAGTTCTATGTTTTTGCTATTGTGAATAGTGCTGTGATAAACATGTGTGTGCAGGTATCTTTTTTTGTAGAATGGTTTGTGTTCTTCCTGGTATATTTCCAATAGGGGGATTGCTGGGTCACATGGAAGGTCACTTTCTAGTTATTTCAGAAATCGCCACACTAATATATCCTATTTTAAAAATTATCTTTACACCTACATTTGGAAAAGAATTATTATTTTTAAAAGCAGCTTGATATTTATTAGCTCTTTCTATACTTAAAAACTTGATGAGATGGATAGAACCTGGATTAACATTCCCTCTTCTGAGATGAAAACTGGAGCTACTGGATATTCAAGACACTTTTCCCAGGTTACCCTGATGGCTTAAAAGTGTAATCAAGGCTCCAGCTGAGTTTCCTTATAGTATACAGTTACTGCACCTCCGGCTCCATTCATAATAGTCTCAGAGTTTACTAGGAAGCTGGGTGACAGAAAGGAAAGTGCTCTGGACAGGTAAAATTTAAGTGTTGGCTTCACCAGTGATTTCCCCTGACTGGGTCCCTCCCAGGGCTGATAAAAGAATACAGTGGCATAATAGAGATGCAAAAGCTTTATAAAGTGAAGTGTCATGCAGTTGTAAAGTGCTATGTTTTCCTTAATCACACTCTAAATTCTCCTTATACGTATAGGCATTTAGTGGCATTATCATGAACTGCTGCACTATGTGACTGGTTGAGCACATGAGTAGTAGTAACGCAAGGTATACTCCCTACGCTTTATCAAGGTGAATGGAATCAGAGGATTTAGTACTTCACATCTGAATTGAATTTCCTTCCATTTGTGTTCTTGCTACCTGTTAAGCATGCAGTTGTAAAGGTACTCAATTTTCAGAGAATAATTAAGCCAAGGACACTGTGTCCTATCTTTGATGAAATTCAGATTTCACATTAAAATCAGATTCTTCATTTTTAAAGGTTGAATAGAATAACACCTAAAAAAAGAATTTCAACTAGTTAAATTTAGGCTGCTGTTAAAAAAAAGTTTAATGTAAGATTATTCTTGGTACAGAAACATTTTCACTTGGCTGTGAATTGGATACGTTTGAAAATCATTTTAAGCTCTTGCCTTCGGAATTGTGTGTGATCAGGGAGATCATCAAACAAATGTCAACAGGCATGTTGGACTCAGTAACACTGCTTCCCTCATTCTAATGAACTATTTGATGAGCAGTGGGTTAAGGTGGCTTTCTGCTGAGGGAAAAGGGGGTCTTCTGCTTGTAGGTACACTTACTATAATTGGTGATGAAATGGTATTATTACACATGTTGGCCTCTCCAAGTTTGGCTCACTCAGTTCTTGGAACAGACACTTGTCTTGTTTATATAAAACTATTAGCCTTGTCTGCCTGCACCTAGTAATCTGAAGTAGCCATTTCAAGAGACTTGTTTTATAAAGTGAAGTGTAGCCATTTCAAGAGACTTGCCAAGTGATTTCTTTGTTGCGGATCGTATGCATATAATTATAACAATAGATATCATTCTGTGATCTTATATACCAGGTACTAGGCTGATCAATTTACATATGTATTTTAACCTTACACCATGAATATAGAAATCACTGAGGAAGATAAAGGGATTTATCATCTTAGGGTGTCCTGCCATTTAGCACACATAAACTTGGCCATCACTGACTGAAAAAAAAAAGAACATTATGCATCGTTTATTCAAAGGTAGAGATTTTTGCTTTCTTGCTGCTTTACCAAAGGAAGAGCTCTAAATAGAAAAAGAGGGATATTCTTTCCTATCTAGCCTGTTGCGTTATCATCTCCTAGATTGAATGAAGAAAGGAACGACTTGTGCCAGTCCCTCGAATGCCTCAAACCCTGTGTGCCCTAATAGACTGAAAAGAAGAAAGGCAATCCTACAGGAGAACAGTTCTCATTCCTGTCCCACCCCCCCTTCTGCCAGACAAAGTAATTGGCATATGCCCATCTGGGTGGAGTGCCCACCCTCCCTTTTTTTTGACTCTTTCCTTCAGCCATCTGGAAAGTCTGGTCACATTGTCAGCCCTGGAGGACCTTGGAGGACATTTCTGGGAGGGCCATGAAGCCACTAGGTTGCCTTCTCTGCTGTGGGCCCTGGGCTCCGTTGACTGGAGAGTAACTGAATTATAACAATACCTGTCCTTCTAACTCACAGGGGTGTTATTAGTATGAGATGAGATAATGGATGTGAAAGTCTTTTGAAAAGTATAAAAGCATTAGTCAAAATAATAAGAGAACAAAGGGCATTATGAAGATGATAACATCAGAGAGCTCCACCCCGGGACTATCAGAGCTATCCATGACAGGACAAATTCTCTCTGTAGGCCCCAGGGTTTTCACCCAAAGTTTTAGCAGATTTGTTTTAGCAGATCCACTCTCTTACGGAAAAAGAAAAAACTTTCACCCAAAGTTTTAGCAGATCCACTCTCTTACGGAAAAAGAATGGCAAAAGAGCAGTGAGTGCCTATTTGGGGCTAGATCTTAACCCAAATTTTCTCTCATACACACGTACACACACTCACATATCCACATGTACATAAACTATCCACAGAAGAAGTGTGTAAATGTTGACAGAAGGAACAGGTAGCATCCAGATGTAGCCGGAACCTCTGTGCTCTTACAGAACTGGATCAAATGATCTCAACCCCCAACTCTACAGCAAGGATAGCACAGAGCACCCCATGTCTTTGCAAGATTTCTGCAAGTTCCCCAGTTTTCTCACAGCTATACTTGTTCTTACAGTTTATATCGTTATTATGGTCAGACTTTTTGCTGCAGAACAGACAACACAGGGAAACTCAGCCTTTCTTGATTTCAACTATCAACAGTATACATCCCAAATATACCAGTAGATTTCTCTGAAATGAGTCAGAGTGTAGTGAATGTGCAGGTGGGACTGAGTTTACATGGCAACTGCAAAGCCAGCACTGAGCAGTTCAAGAGATGGGATCTGGCTGAAAGTGTCTGTCGACCACCCCTTTCAAGGAAGGATTGAGAGCCTTTCTCCAAAGACCTGCTCTTCTCCCTATCTCTCCTCACTTCTGTCTACCTCCTATACCTCCCATCCCCTAACACCTTTTTGAAGTCAAATAACAGATTTTCCTTCCTTGTCTTTTTTTTTTTTGAGTTGGAGTCTCACTCTGTCACCCAGACTGGAATGCAGTGGCCGCTCCCGGCCACCGCAGCCTCGACCTGCTGGGCTCCGGCGATCCTTCCGCCTCAGCCTTCCGAGTAGCCGGAATTATAGGCATGTGCTACCATGCCTGGCTGATTTTTTGGCTTATTGTAGAGATGAGGTCTTGCTGTCCAGGCAGGTCTCGAACCCGCGGACTCAGGCAATCCACTCACCTCAGCCTCCCAAAGGCGCGGGATTACAGGCTGAGCCACCGAGCCCGGCTTCCTTGTCTTAAGTAGAGCATTCCCTGCCCCCAATCCCTGGGTGGTGGGTAGGGATTTTCCTTTTTCACAAGGTGGTTTTTCAAAAAATGAAGGGGGATTCCCAAGTGAATCTACACAATAAATTGTCTTCACTTCCTTCCAAAAGTGTGAAATATTTATATATTACCTAAATCCTGCAGCCCATCAGGACTGAACACAGGTAGTAAAATCATATTTAATACTTTTTAACTGTAACTCTAAATGTCACTTACTGAAATCTTTAGTCTAGACCCAATCATCTTGAAAATCTAGCTGAGCTGTAACACTCTATGTTGCTGTTATTCTGTGGAGAGAAGGGAGGAGGATTTAATTCTTTCAGTAAAAAAAAATGAGGAGCTGTCTAAAAATAAGGTAAGGGAAACACTCACTATTCCTGTCCCTTCTCAAATATTACGTGAGCCAGGAAGTCACTTAGTGGATTCTTTAAAAAAAAAATCAGACTGTCCAGGGAAAGAAGGACATCTTCTTTCACTTCCAATCAGCCAAACCATCACTCCTTTTCTCCATTTGTAAATTCATGGAGTAACTTAAAAGGCATGAGTCATGGTCTGAAAATCGAACATGCACATGCAGAGCATATAAAATCAACCGCGAAGAGAGTAGGAATTAGAGACACAATGTGGCCTTTGTGAAACATGACAACATCCCTGGGGATCAAGGTTTCTGAGTGTTGTTGAACTAAGGAGAGTAATGACAGGGTTCAGGGTTTGCCAGAGAGTGTGTCATAACATGGAGATTTTAGGAAAAGTGTAGAGTGCCTTTAATCAGCTTGCTAATAGTACACTGTTTGTCTGTTGTTTATGTGATGGGTGGGTTGAAATCAGAACTTTATCCTTTTTTGTGATGAAAGTTTATGGAGTGTTTATCTTTTTTTTTTCTTTTCCAATGAAACATTTGCAAAATGCTAATTATAGAGATCTAACTTTACCTTTCCCGAAAGATGAACTCTAGAACATTACTTTTACTTGAGGTCATTTCTCTTAAATGGGTGACTTTTGTTTCAATGACTTTGCATGTCATTCTGAACAGATGTCTGTGCTTTAAAGGGATCCCTTGGGATCTACTATTTGTCTGGCAGGGAGGAGGGGATATTATTTTGGGCTGGGGATTCTGGCTGCTAGACAACACGCTAGAAGGATCCCAACCACACACAAATGCAGGCATTTCTACTTGTTAAAACTTTCAATTTGCCAACGTAGTTATTGCATTATTTCTGATAGCAGTTTGTTCAGTCATAGAGTATGTTTGAGACTTTGATCTCATCTACCAAAGTTAATTGGGAAACTTTTGTATGAGCACCTGTATTCCTGGATTACAAAATGACACCATTAGGCAATTCTTATTGTCATGGATAATTGCCATAGAGAGGGAAATAGGACAGAGGACTAGAATAAGGAATGAAAGTAAACACTTATGGGGAATATTATGCTTCAGAAAAAGGCATTGCAGTGTAATAGCGTAATGATTTCAATCCCAGATTCATAGTGATTTAATGAAATAAGCAGCATCCATAGGCTTGAAACATGTGTTTACAGAGGTAGATTGAATGTCAGATATTTCTACTGCAAAGTAGTGATTTTTGTGTCCAAAATGTCATTATCTTCAAAAGACATAGTCCTTTGAGGTCTGAAATACCGATAGTTTTCTTTTAATACTCCTTGTGCTTAGTACTTATTGTTTTATCTTGGAAGACTTCTGCTATTTCCACGTACAGGCGTTGTAATAGGATTTACATTTCGGCCGGCAGCAGTCCCTAAGACTGATAGAAAGGCTGGGGAAGAATGAGAAGACTTCTTATTCTGACTGTCAAAGATGATGATTGGATTTATAAAGGACTTCAGATATAATGACAGGGAGAATACATAACCCAATGTGTTCAAGTCAGTTTCATGTTCTGCTTTTAATTAAAATCAGCTCCCTTTTCTCTTTTTCATTTGTCAAATAACATACCTTTCCTTAATTTCTATGGGGGAAAACTCTGCCAAAACTGGGGAGAAAAAACTGTTGGTTTGGAATCATGACATAGAACTGAAGAAAAGGGGTAACTGACTGCCTCATATTGAAACAGAGCTCTCCAGAATTGGTCCCACTGACTACTGTTGATGGCAAACAGAAGCAAGGCAAACACAAAATTGCTAATGTGGCAACGAACACAATTTTTTTTTGAGTTGGAGTCTCACTCTGTCTCCCAGACTGGAGTGCAGTGGCCGCTCCCGGCCACCGAAGCCTCGACCTGCTGGGCTCCGGCGATCCTTCCGCCTCAGTCTTCCAAGTAGCCGGAATTACAGGCACGCGCTACCACTCCCGGCTGATTTTTTTTTTTGATTTATTGTAGAGATGAGGTCTCGCTGCCCAGGCAGGTCTCGAACCTGCGGGCTCAGGCAATCCACTCACCTCAGCCTCCCAAAGGCGCGGGATTACAGGCTGAGCCACTGAGCCCGGCTTCTTCTTTTTTTTTTTTTTTTTGAGTTGGAGTCTCACACTGTCGCCCAGACTGGAGTGCACTGGCCACTCCCGGCCACCGCAGCCTCGACCTGCTGGGCTCCAGTGATCCTTCCGCCTCCGCCTTCCAAGTAGCCGGAATTACAGGCATGTGCTACCATGCCCAGCTAATTTTTTGATTTATTGTAGAGATGAGGTCTTGCCAAGTTGCCCAGGCGGGTCTCGAACCCGTGGGCTCAGGCAATCCACTCACCTCGGCCTCCCAAAGCACTGGGATTACAGGCTGAGCCACCGAGCCCGTCATGAACACAATCTTAACCATAAATACTTGCCAAAGATGGTGTGAGGTGTTGCTGGACATAGCCTGTTTCCCTCATATCTGGTTTCTTTCTTTTCCCTCCCTCAGGGAGCAGTTTCTGGCCAAGGCTGATCTCTGAGAGGTACGCATATTCCCAGTAATGAGTCTTGCGATGCAGGTAACCAGGCAAAGCTGAAAACGATGTAGTCGTCATGCTTAATCAATGTAAACACCGTATAGCAATTTGAATGATTAGCTTGATTGCTTTGATTATAAAACTGCTTGCTACACTGCCCCTAGGTACGGATTTTTCACCGACTTGCTTCCATCGTTGCCTCCTGTACGTTTTAATAAACCAATGTCTTTCCCTGGTGGGACCTTCGGGTGACTTCTTTGAAATCAGTAAACATTACATACAAGCCTTCTCAGATTTGGGGTGACCATATTATAGATGGGAATGCAGGATTTCAATTAAGCCACCTAGTTTTTATCCCACAGATATAATTTAAAATGTAAGGCCCTTTTCCACATGCAGCTGAGAGCCCCTCTTCATTGTGGTTTTCAATATAAAGATCACTTCATATATTGATCTAATGCTTCTTTGAAGCCTCATTTTTGGTTTCCTAGCCTTCCTCTACAAGGCCTTGGTTTTTAATGAATTACAGGATATTCATGTTTAAGTTGTGCATGTACTTCTCATGTTTCTGTGAGTGCAGATCTGGGAAATTGTTAGCTAGTGAAAAAATTCGCTTACTCCAATTTTACATTGTCCAGTCTGTAGGTCTTGAATTCTGCTTACTCCAGTTTTCACTTACCCCATGACTTAGTGGCCACTCTTTCAACTTAGAGAAAATCTCTAATTTTTTGTAAAGAATTTATTCAAATTTGATAAAAGGGATTAGAAAGGTCAAGTTTATTTTAAATGGATTTTTTTTAAGTCACACCAACAGAAACAAAAGTAATATAGAACTGAGTAAAAAACAAAATGCTTCTAGTTTGACTAAACAAAGTTCACCAGAGTTTTTCCATGGATATCAGCCTTTTCATGAGTTTGAGTGTCTAGTCATTGAAAAACTTTGCTCGTTTTTTTATCATGGTAATGTATATAGATAGTGCAGTAGCTAATTGCAATTATTCACCCTAGACAAAGACCAAAAAAAAAAAAGTTTTTCTTTTTTCAGTTTCTTAACTTGTATGCAGAGTTGCCATTCCAGATGGGGCTTGTTATGTGATGTTGTATTTCAAAGGGAAACATTTCTTAAAGTTATAGAAAAAAATGTCTATTTAGAATATGAGCTGCTGAAGGAAAGACACGTGTTATCTATTTCTTCAATTAGTGGCAACATCCTGTTAGTATTCCTAAAGAACTGTGGGGGTTCTGACTGGAATATTCGAATCCTTCCTTTTCCCTGAAAGGAAGAGAGAATCCTAGAGTTAAATTCTGGGCAAAAAGACATTTCTGATTTTGTAGCATGAGAACAGGGTTGTACTATTTTGCTTAATACCTTGTTTATTAAAAGTTTTTCTCAGCAGGACAGCAAGTAATTATTGGAAGCAGCTGGATTACAAGAACTGATCACATGTTATTACATGCAGAGGAATTATGGATTATGGAAAGATGAACAACGTAATTATGCTCATGGAGTGTCGCTTATTAATTTTTAAGGTGAGATTTGTAACAACTTTATAATAGCTATAAAAATTAGAGCAACTGTCTGGATTTGTAAGGATCTCCAAGGTTTGAAATTGGTACATAGATTTAATTTTGTTAAAATGTGGTATAGTTTGCCTGAAAATTGTTAGTGTTTGAATGAAATCCTGCAAGTGCTGAAGAGAAAATCTAAAACTTAAAGTTCTCGTTTCATTAACTTTCATTCACCACAACTCCATTCCCTTCCTGGGTTAGGGTAGAGGTGGACTAATAATAGGATAGCCCACATCTGTCTTGTCTTGTATTTTCTATTAGCAATTATGCAAAATTGAGAAGATGACATAATCACGGCACTTAACATCTTTTCTGGCTCCACCATGGTCATTATTAAGAAGCATCACCTTTGAGAAGCCCAACAATCACTCCAAAACCAGAGCTCTCATTGCTTTTCCAAAGCCCCTGCCCTAAACTGTTTAGAATGGTATTTTTCTATTACACTTTTCATTGCATCTTTTAGCCTCTTTATTCTAGTTTCTTATTGGCATTATTGCTAATTAGGAATCTAAAGTAGGCTGCTTTTTCAAACAGGATGATGACAGTCCCTTTGCCAGGTAAGTGGGTGGTATTTGCAACAAGTAATTAAAGTGTGCTTTACCAAATTAAAAAAGAGACTAATGATAACCAATAATTGAACAAAAACAACAACAAATGAGGCAAATAAACAAACTTAAGCAACTTAGAAATTAAGCCACATTAGTTAGCTATGAGGTAACCTGAAAATCTTCAGTTGCAGACAACTGAGTTGCTGAGCAGTGGCTCTTTGGCCATCTGACAAAAAATAAAAAATAAAAGAATATAGAATCATAATTCTCCCAAGTCTGATATATTTTAAAATTTCCTAGCTGCTAGATAACTATAGGGTTTTAATTTTTACTTTTGAATATTTTTCCCAAGAGGAAATATATTTGCTTTTTAGCCTTTCAAAGTAATGTATATTCACTTGGCAACAATTCCAATAAAGTAAAAATCCTTCAAATCTATAGTGAGAAACTACTGAAATTTAGTGTCTATCTTTCCAGCACTTTCTATATGACACATAGGTATAACAGATACAATTATATGTAAAAATATTTTTTACTAAAAATTCATTTATTGAGCACTAACTATGATCAGGGAGTAGGAAATCATAGTAAGTGAAACAGGTACCCTTTCCTCATAATGCTTACCAGTCTGCTGCAGGAGAGAGACATAAATTAAAGAATCATAAAACCGAGTATAATATTATACATTTGACAAGTGCTATGAAGTAGTGACACATAGTATAAGACCTTATACATAGTATAAGACCTTATATTTGGGGAAAAGGACTTAATCAGGGATGTCAAAGAAGATTTCCCTGAGGAAGTTACAATAGTGAGTACAGACTTCAAGCAATAGTCAGAGCAGATGGTGCCTAGAGAAAGATGGGAGGGAGAGGAAAGGAGGAATTGAATATCCGAGTTTTCCAGGTAGAGTACACTGCTTGATTAAAGGCTTTGTGACAGGAGGAAGCACATGTATTTGAGAAAATTAAGGAAGGCGAATATCCAGAAAATAAGCTTGTCACACTGGGAGAAAAGACCAGTGATGGCGAGTAGGAGTGATGGTGTTAGGATCTTGTTGATTCCGTTGGGGACGTTGTGCTCAACCTTATGAATAATGGAGGCATGGAAGTTAAATGTGTTTCATCAAGCTCAGCCTGGATTCAGTGTGGAGGGAGGATGGAGAGGGCAAGACTGATGAAAGAGAATTAAATGAGGGACTATCACAGTAGAAGGGAGAGAGAGATGATGGCAGTGTGGACTAGGATAGTGGTGGTGCAGTTGGGGCTACAAGAACATGGTGATGGATTGTACATAAGGAGTGCATGAAAGAGGAGTCATGGGAGAGACTCTGTTTGCATAGTTTCTTCTGTAATAGCCTTTAAAACCTTCTGTTCACTTGACTGTAGTGCTATCTCTTTTTTTAAATTGATTTTTAAGATCTATTATATATTGTATCTGTTGTTTCAATTTTTGTTACATGTTCTGTGCCGGAGACCAGCTTCAGCTGGGTTCAGGGTACCCCAAAGGTGGAGACGGTGTCGGCGATTGGGGGGAAGAAGAAAGAGAGAGAGAGAGAGAGAGAAAGAGACTGGACTCCGGTCTAGTGCAGAAGCAATGTGTGTTATTGGGAATTACAACGGGTCTTTTATACACAAAGTCAGATGTGGGAGGGGCGTCCCCCACCCACCAGAAACCTTAATCCATGAAAACTTAATCAATGATTGCCTTTAAACCCTTTTCATATGATAATCTTAAAATCCCATAGCAAAGGGTAGCCTAATCTGTGACTGACATATTCTATAAACCTTTTTCATCCTAAGCTGATTGATTTATGCCAAGTTAAACAATTCTATAGAAGCTTAAGTATTTACTTTACAAGCGAAAGTGGCCCATTCCAGAATGTTTGGAATGTGGCCTAGTTCAAAGTTCACAGTGGGCTACCAGCAAGTAACCCAGCCGCATTCTTTCAACAAAATGACTGTCTTCTAAAACTATATTCTACAATTTACACCTTTCAATAAATCCTAAGATCATGACCCAGAAAGCCTGTGACCAATACTAAGGCTCTTAGATGTGACACGAGTTTGAATTATAAGTTGTGTGAAAGCCAAAACTGCAGTTTGCGGAAGAATGGGAGCAATGAGCTTCTAAAGTTAGCTTGTATTCATCCCGATCTCAGAGTTTTTATGTTTTGAGCTCACAGGAGCTTAATCTGGTTAGTGCTGAGTAGGAAGGGGGAGGAAATGGGGTCAATATCTCCCAAACACATCCTAGTGGTCTTGGGGTCAATGGCCCTTCCTGATCCCTAACGCTCAGTGGGCCTCCATGGCCGGCTCCCAACAATGTATCACAGAATAAAATATCTGGGTATTGCTTGTACTCACTCATAAGCAGACCCTGAACATTTATCATAATACTATAAGAAAGGGATTGGCAATAGTGGGACACTGCCAGGGGATGGAGGGGATGAGGCACATAACTTCAATGAGGGTACCTGATCTCAAACCAGGCGAAGTGGGAACCAAAAGGAGGTCCAAACTTTACCTGTATGATGACGACTTATGTACCTAACGCTGAATTGTACCCCACGTCTTTAAAATAAAAATTTTAAAAAGAGAAAAAATAAAGAAGGAAGGAATTCCAAGAGAATTTGTCAAAATTATACGGAGAATTTCAGGAGGGGAATTACATTTAGGAGCATTATTCTTCAACAATCAATCAAGGTAATGAGAGGGAGAATTGCATGAGGTGAAAGTGTGAACTAAGGCGGAACATCTAGAAGTGTTTGTAACAAACTGATTGGCACCCATTTTATTACACAGTGAATTTACTAATGCCAATAAAAATCCAAGCTTATTTGTTTAAAATTATTTTAATTTTAATGCCTATTCCCTTTGCTTTTAGTGAGATAAAAAGAACTAGGCTTTATTTATTGCATTAGTAAATTCTGAATCTTGTAACATAAATTCAGCTTAAGAAGTTATGTTTGATTAAGTGTTTGTACAAACTGTTTTGTACCAAATATTATAAGAACAAATTTTTTTTTTTTTTTATTAATCAGTATTTTTATTATAGTTTTGTGGGGTACAGTTAAGGATTAGGTGTATAATTACGTTTCATTCAGACACCCTGTTGATAAGAGGTGTTTTCCCAGCCCCAGACAGATATTTGCTACTGTTAATCCCCTCCCCCTCCCCCCCATAGTTTCCCAGTACCGTCAGTCATTTTGTTATAGTATTACATTGGATGTTCAAGGTCCATTATATGAGTGAGAACATGTGATATTCTGATCTTTGTTTCTGTGTGAGGTCACTCAGTATTATAGACTCTAGTTCCATCCAGGTTGCTGCAAAATTCATGATTTTGTTCTTTTTTATGGCTGCGTAGTATTCCATCGTGTATATGTACCACATTTTTTTTAATCCAGTCCTCTTTTTGATGGGCAGCATGGTTTGTTTCCAGGTTCTTGCTATTGTGAACAATGCTGCGATAAACATACGTGTGCAGGTATCTTTTTTATAGAGTGATTTGTGTTCTTCAGGGTATATTCCCAGTAAGGGGATTGCAGGTCATATGGAAAGGTCAATTTTTAGAGCTTT
>NW_007253381.1:433089-460108 GCF_000164805.1 Carlito syrichta
TTTCAACAAAATGACTGTCTTCTAAAACTATATTCTACAATTTACACCTTCAATAAATCCTAAGATCATGACCCAGAAGCCTGTGACCAATACTAAGGCTCTTAGCTGTGACACGAGTTTGAATTATAAGTTGTGTGAAAGCCAAAACTGCAGTTTGCGGAAGAATGGGAGCAATGAGCTTCTAAAGGTAGCTTGTGTTCGTCCCGGTCTCAGAGTTTTTATGTTTTGAGCTCACAGGAGCTTAATCTGGTTAGTGCTGAGTAGAAATGGGGTCAATAGCTCCCGAACGCATCCTAGTGATCTTGGGGTCAACAGCCCTTCCTGATCCCTAATGCTCAGTGGGCCTCCGTGGCTGGCTCCCAACAGTTCTGCATGGTCTATTCTTTGTCTTTTAATTTTGTTTATGATATTTTTTGGCAATTAATAGTTTGTTTTGCATAGTTATGTTTGTCAATCTAGTCTTCTTTTCTTCTAGACTTTGTGTCTACTATTCTACTATGACAGTGTTTAGTTGGGTTTTTTAATTTATTTATAATCTATTTGGGGGCTTGACCTTTTATTTTCTAGTTGAGGAAAAATTATATTCATGCATTTATTGTCCATTACTTACTAATTTGAAATAAGTTTTCCTACCTACACACGCACATGCATATATATGACAGGTATTTGGTACATTATTCTAGTCCATTGTAGTTGACTTTTCCTGTTTTAATCATGTACTGTTTTAATCATGTACTGTTTTGTAGTGTATTTTCCAAACCTATTTTAAATTCTTCTTGTTCCTAAATTGTACCCCACATCTTTAAAATAAAATTACATTTTAAAAAAATGTTCTTTTCCACAGAAATCCAGAGACTCAGCCTGTCAGTTCCATAAAAAGAACTGTTGAGATTTTACCTGAGATTGCACTGGATTTATGGATTAATTTGGAAAGAATTGACAATTTTTGCAAACCTGGGTCTTCCTAGCTAGAAACATGGTATGTCTTGCTATTTATCAATGTCTTCTTTTATGTCCTGCAGTAAAGTTTTATGATTTTATTCATATAGATCTGAAGGCAAAAGTATTTTGCTTGCTTTAAATTATCTTGTAGCTTCCTACTTCTTGACTTTAGTCAAGAAAACAAACCCATCTTTTCTGTTGAAAGTATTTAGGCTGATAACTTCGAGAAGTTTATATACAGCAGATAATTAAGATATACCCTGTTTCTCCAATAGCTTTGCCATTTGTTCCAGGTAAGAGGATGTGGGGAAGGTAAACTTTATTTTCTCGGAATAAATGCCTTTATGGGGAATTTCGAATCAACCTCTTGCAAGTGAAGGCTTGTCTTCTCTAGCAGAAGGTTAATGTGGACAGGGAATACGTATCTATGACTAGAGATCTGCATCTTTAGAAACACACTCTATAATGATTTGGACATATTCCAGCATAATTCCTGTGCTGGTACATGTTCAAGCCAAGCTGAAGAACCACTCATCCTTACCCTTGTATGTTTATCTGCCTGTTGGTCATTCTCTTGTCTACTGCTTTTTAGATTCATTGCAGCACTGAGAGACTATAACCATAAGCCCTTAAGTACTGACCCGAAAGTTCATCTTCCATATTTTTGAGTGATATTTTCTTCTTGCCCCCTCCTGCCTAGGCAAAGAAGGAAGTTATCATTAGATGTTATAGTTGATAATGCATAAAGAAGTATGCATACAAAAAAAAAATCAAAGACTCGAAACACATCATCTGTTTGATGGATCCAGTAGTCTTTGTTCAAATAGTTTTGTTCAAAACTGTCCTTTCAATGTCCCAGTCAAGTTTGTGTCTGGTAGCCATGACTTGATTTAAGTTAGAGGATCATGGTGAACTTCCTGGGAGAGCTGGCAGAAACAAAACTGGGTTTCCTCAATCTCTTTACCTCCTATTTGCCCTCAGTTTCTACAATATTGCTTGTTTGTGAAGCTCCATCAGTAATATTCGTGTCTTCATTTTCTATTAATAGCCTGGGTTCTGTAATGTTGATGGCTTGCAGTTTACTATCAATTTCATTTGAGATTAATATCCTCCTATTATACATATTGTCCAGTCCCACTCTCTTGCCTGGTACTGTCATACACAGCTTTCAGTATTCTGATGGGATTGCATGAGTCTGCCACCAGTAGTTTGATTATTATTATTTTTTTTTTTAACACAGGAAACTAGGATAATAAGTCTTAAGAACGTGAATGTGAGAAATGCATGCTTCTGTCTAGGGACATTAGTGCAAGATGAAAACAACACTGTCTTCTATTGCTTGCTTCTGCCACCCCATTTTCACTAGTAAATAACTAAAACCCTTCCTTGCACCATGGGTGTGAACAAAGAAAAATGGCTTCAGAAGTCATCAGAGGCTGTGCTTTGAGATGTAAAATACCACTTTCCTTGTAAACATGTAATTGTCACCTGCTGGCTGCTTTCTTTTCTTCCAGTCAATACTCAACTTTAAATTCTTTCTTGGTTCAAAGAGCACACTTTGATAAATCATAATATCTGACATTGTAAAAGGAAAACCCAGGAAACCTAGTGGTAGTTTACTCTTAATAACTCTGGCAGGCACTAAGTGGATAATGCAGTATAGCTTTGTGGGCACAAGTTACATATAGAGCTGATCTTTGAGGAAGGGAATTCTGGCTCTTTCTAAACCCAGTTAATGATGCTTTAGGTAATGATGACAAGTAAACAGGATTTTGCGGCTCCTACGAAAGAAGAACATTCCAGAAAGCACAATAATTTTTCACTATTCTAAAAGGAGAAAATACAAAAAGTCATTTTAGCCATTTGATAATGTCAAGTATCTTGTTTCTAGCTTTCTTTACAGAGTTTTTCTTACGCTCCTCCACTGAAGTCAACCTATTGTTCTTGAAAACGTCTCTTTCCCTCCCCTGAGTCTTTGCGGATATAGTTCACTGCGCTCAAATCCTTCTTCTCCGATCTTGTATTGAAAAGGGTAGACATTTAGTTCTTTCCAAAGTTCTATTGTCTTCTTTCATGAGAATAGAGTTTTGGTTTGGTACATGGTTCCTTACCAAGAAACTACATTCCCCAGGGTCCCCTGAAGCTAAGATTCTGGATTTGAATTGGATTTCACAAATAGAAGTTTTCACAATAGCTTTAGAAGAAGAGAGATAGGGGCTTCCTTTTTATTCTGGCTGTCTTCACTGGCCAACAGGATTGTGGGTTTCCATGTCAGCTGCCAGTCTTTTCTAGCTTCCTGGTTATCAAGAAGCATTCAGGAAACAGTGGTGATAGTGGTCACACTGTTGATCTGATCTCTAATCCTTGAACACAGTGTCTTGTGTCCATTCTCTTGGGGTACCTCAGACTAGACTGCCATGTGTCCATTCTCTTGGGGGACCTCAGACTAGACTACCGTGGCTCTAGTTGTGTCTCTGAGTTGGCAATTTCTCTACTAGGCTAATTCTGGGAGTTGTTCCAAGAGACTCATCTCTCACCATTTCCAGTAAGTTTTGTAGGCCACTCAGTTTTTATGTTAAATCCATTTTGTTTAAAATAGGTGGGGTAAGTTCTGGTTTCTGTACAGACCCTACAACATATAACATTAATTATGTGTTGCCTCATAGAATTTGAGAACAGAGACCTGTTCATTGTTGTGAATAAGACTGGCATATAGTGGGTCCTTGCAGGTAAGGAATGAGTTCCATGTGCCAGACATCATGCAAGATACTTTACATACATCCTTGCATTGATTCATCCCAACCACCCTAGGAGGCAGACATTACCACCATTTTATTGGATCATGAGTTATGGCAGTCAATAACTTACCTAAGGCCATAGAGCTGGAAAGTGAAATCCCATTCTTCCTTCAGACTTTCTCTATCACTCCAACTGTGACCAAAAAATAACTAGAAGTCAGAACTAAATGCTGCCTGCTAGGATTTTAAGATCATTTCCTTCATTTTCAATGGAGAAACTGAGGCTGAAGGAAGAAAATCGCCTCATTTATTTGACTCTTCATTGTAAACTCTACATTCCCTCATACTTAATTAGACTATGTCCCCTGAAATAACTATAGAATTTTATGCCTCTCCCCGCCGTGCCCCCTCCCCAACCTACCATTCTTATTTGACTCTAAGGAGAAGTAGAGACTATGAATTAGTCTCCTATAAGGACTGCCAGTGGTTAAAGATTATATTATGCTCTTTCAAAAAAAAAAGTAAATAAAAGCCCCAGTGCATGTATTGTGAGGATATCCAAGGATCCCACAGACAGGAGTGGAAATGGAAGTAACTGGAATGTCTCTCAGGCTCTTTCTCACCTCTTTCTCTTCCACTCCTGGAACTGAAGCTGTTGAAGAACCCATCGCCTAAGCTCTCAGAAGAAGCCTTGGCTTCTGGCTCTGCCATCTTTCGCATGCCAACAGGTCTGTCCTACCCAAGGCTTTGCAGCCTGTCTCTCTCTAACTGATTCCTTTTACCTGGGCACTATATTCTGTGTTTGCTCTGCCTCAAATCAGAGTGGTGATACATACAATTTGGATTTGGGTATTGTGTGAAATAGAGCAAGACTTCTATGCAGTTGGGATTCTAAGATATTTCAACCATCTTAAGTAAAGACATTCTCTCCCATGGGTCTAATCTAGCTTCTCAGAGTTGACACTGAGGGCTTAGGGCGTGTGATGGGATAGGAAGTTAAAAAGAAAATATCTGCTGACTTTGATTTGCCTCTTCTGTGTACATTACCCTTAGGAACCTTGGCGGAAAAGGACTGGAGAGGCCAAGATGGAATTTAGGTACCCTCACAGTACCCCCATTTTTTTTTTTTTTTTGAGTTGGAGTCTCACTCTGTCGCGCAGACTGGAGTGCAATGGCCACTCCCGGCCACTGCCGCCTCGACCTGCTGGATTCCTCAGCCTTCCAAGTAGCTGGAACTACAGGCGCATGCTACCACACCCGGCTAATTTTTTGATTTATGGTAGAGATGAGGTCTCACCAAATTGCCCAGGTGAGTCTCGAACTCATCGGTTCAGGCAATTCACTCACCTCGGCCTCCCAAAGCATGGGATTACAGGCTGAGCCACTGAGCCTGGCCAGTATTCCCATTTTATTGTCACTGCTAACTGGCTCTATGTAAGCATCCCCTGGAAATTCTGCCCTCCCATCTGTGACACCAGCTCTCCCCCCATCCCCTCATCTGAGAGAAGACTGCTGTTCAGACTCAGTTCAGTTGTGACCCCCTCTGTATAGCCTCTTTTAACCTGGCAGAGAGGATTAATCCCTTTGTCTTCAGCAGTCCATGAGCTTTGATGACACAATGGGACCAGTACTATAGCACTTAGCGCAGTGTACCTTAATGAGCTGTTTACTTATCTATGCTTCCCACTACATATTGACCTCTTTAAGGAGCTTGACTGCATCTTGTTTATCTCTTTAGCCTCTACAGCTAAATCAATATTTGCTAAGTCAAATTGAATTCCTACCCCCAGTTCAATGCAGTATGTCAGGTACAGAGACAGTGTACAGAGTTCCTTGATTTTAAGGAGACTTTGATTGTAAAATGTACCTTTGATTTACAGTTTAAGAGGTAGATATATTCAATGTATATGTATTTACTACCTCAAATTTACTGATGATATACGTGGATTCTGGAACCCAGAATTGAAATCTGGATTGAACTCTTCCTGGTTTGAACTCTGGCTCTACTGCTGACAAGCTCTGTGGTACTGGATAAGTACCTTAACTTCTTTGTGTCTCAGTTTGTTTTTCTGTAAAATGGAGCTTATGGTAATAGCTACCTCATGGGGTTGTTGTTAGAATTAAATGAGTTAGCATAAGAAGAGCATTTAGTATGTGTCCTGGCACATGGTAAATGCTATTTAAATGTTTGTTATTATTAGCCTGATGCTAGAAGTAGTAAAATGTAAAATAAGAAATGGATACCTTAAACTCATATGAAGTTTAATATTCTAAAAGTAGCCCTTCATAAGTCTTGCTTCACAACAATTTTCCACAATACTAGGTGCTTCTAGAATTGGCTCTTCTTTATTCTTTGTTCCATCCACAGGACTGCACCTTGCATTCTTCTCTTGCATGATCATTCTTTCTCCTTTTCATCAGTCTTATTTTCTCCTGAACTGCTGGCTCAATGTCTTGTAGGCTTTGGCATCAACTGGCAGGTAATCTAACAAAGAGCAAGTACTTAACAAAACAGTAAATGAACAAATGAATCACCAGTAGAGCCCACACATAACACCTGGAATCAATGAATAGATAGTACATATTCAGATGTGTGAGTTACAGTCAACACATTGACAAACAAGCCCCCACCTTCTTGCCCTACCTCTGACATCAGATACTCATAAGCTGGACAGACCTAAATGGGTACTCAATTGGACATGATCTTTACCACTTCTCTTATCCAAGCTGGAATATGGAGAATTTTCTCTATGCTTATCTACATTTTTGATCCAGTGACATGCCCTGCTCTCTGCCCTAAATAGCATTTTCTTACACAAGCCTTTGGCCTACTCATGACTACTGTCTTATCTTTTATTTATTCAGAATTTTAAATTAACCATGTACTGTCTTTCTCACTTATGTGCCCTGTTCTGTGAAGGTATGAGTTTGCCTATATTATTGTCATGATAGGACTTCTTTGGGTGCTATAACTGGAAACTATTTAATAAATGCTTTTGAATAAAATATTGACACTGGCTTAGGTGACTTGTTATGAGAAATAAAGAAAATAGATGATACGACCAGGACAATCATTCACTCTTTATTAAAAACCAATAGAGCTTATGTGAGAGGTACAGTGCCAGATGCTGACAGTCTAACCAGGGAGATGACATTAAAATATATTAAAATATACTATTACTTGCAATGTTATTTGACCCATCACTATAGGTATTTAGCAAAGGATCTATCCATTGGGAAGGGCCAGAGTGGTCATAGTCAATTTTCATGAAGAGAATGGAATTGACTGACCTTAAAGGGCTGAAAGATTCAAGCTAGTGACGGGAGGAGAGTCAAGTTTTCAATCAGAGGGGTATGACAGAGATGGGAATGAGCATGCCATACATGAGAGTGAGAGCAGTTTGACTGGAATGGAGAATAAGAAACTTAGAACACTAGGCCCAGGCATTTGAAGTAGACTGAAACAGGTTTCTGAAAGAGAAGTGATGTGATGGAATCAGTTAGGAGAAGATAATCCAATAAAGTTTTGCAAATAATATTGAAAAACAGAGTGTAGCTTTGAGAAGGCCAGCAGGTAACCTCATTGTGAATGAACCAAGATGGTAGCATGGAAATAGAGAGAAGACATAGACATAAAGACATTTAGAAAGATACACAGAGCCCAGATCATCCTTTTTGTGGTTTGGTTAGAATGTCAGCACATTTTCTTGCATGCAGGAGTCCTATAGTTGCTTTACTCCACATTTCTTTCTTTATCCTGATCCCCATTTCACATTATCCTTCCATATGAACTACCCTGCAGCATGAAAGGTGGGGACCAGAAATTCAGTCATGTAAAACACACATTTTTGTCATTGGGTTGTGTGACAGTAGTGATGCTGATGGGTATTAATGACACAAATAAATGACAGGGGAGACCCTGAAAAGCTGGCCAGTGACCTTGGGCTTTGGTGAATTGTCCTTGTTCCAGCTAGATTTTGGCATAATGAATGACAGATGTCTGATACCCTTGTCCTCTTGGCCACATCTCTTCCCCATCTCAAGCAAGAAGGTAAGAGCTGGAGGGTGGGAGTCAACCAATCGTTAATCCCTCATCCCCCTTCCCTAATGCACACCTTTGCTGGATATTTTTGTGACATTAATTCTGCAGATGACAGTTTAGTGATGCAGCTCTGGTAAGGACCCCCAACTTCTCAGCCACACATGGGAACTTGACACACGTCGTCACTGATATATCTTCCCTTTTCTCCTGCCATAACGGTTAGTCCTCAAAGAAGTTCCTAGTATTCTCTGCTGTTATTTCATGGTAAATCTATTTTCTGTGTCCAACTTAGTTCGTCTTCCTTTGAGGGCCTGCCACATCTTATATTTTCTTTATGCATGGCAGAGGTGCTTACTAAGCAATGGTTGAAAGGTTGAATGAATAAATGATAACTAGTAGCAGTGAAGGGCTCATAAAAACAGCACCCCCTTTTTAATTAATTGCACTTTTTGAAGAACTAAAAATAAGCATACTCACAAGTATGCAGACAAGGAAATCAATTCTGTAATATAGGTTGAGTATCCATTATCCAAAATGCTTGGGACCACAAGTGTTTTGGATTTCGGATTTTTCTGGAGTTTGGAATATTTGCATATACATAATAAGATATCTTGAGGAAGTTACCCAAGTCTAAACATGAAATGTATGTTTTATATATACCTTATATACATAGGCTGAAAGTAATTTTATAAAATATTTTAAATAACTTTGTGCATGAAACAAAGTTTGTGTTAAGTACTTCTGTGTGAAATTTTCCACTTGTAGCACTGTGTCAGCCCTTAAAAAGTTTTGGACTTTGGAGCATTTCAGATTTTTGATTTCCAGATTAGAGAGGTTCAACCTTAAGCACCAAGTATAGCTACATAGATCTCAAATTATAATAAATGGCAAAGCTGACACTGTATTCTGGTCACAGAACTGTATGCTTTAAATATCCTCTATTCAGATCCTCTCAATTTTTAACTGAGGTTTGGAGGAAAGAAATAACTTTTCCAAGATCCATATCTAGTGGAAAAACCTGAAATAAAATCAAGAAAGGGCTGTCTCTAAACCTGTCCTTGGGCTACTGCATTTGGAACCACATATCTCAGGGATCCCTGCAGGAGATCTGCCCTGCTGCCAAGCCCTCAATGTCAAAACTACTCTTGTTCCAAACTCTTATGTCCAATAACTCTTCCAAAGACTTACCTGTTGATGAAGCAGGGAAAAAGAAGTGGCAACAGCAAAAGAAAGACTAGGAGTGGACCAGGGAGAAGGTCAGCAAATGTGGAACAAGGCTCCCAGGGTCACTGGCGATAGTTGTGGGTGGGTCTGAGCACGGAGGCTGCGGGGACTTAGATCTATGCTCTGAGAGTTTGGAGTGTTCTTTTCTGCTCCAACAGCAGAAAAGAGATACAAGTTTCCAGTGTACCAGATATTACAAAGAATATCTTCAAACCTATTCAGAGATTTTTTTTTTTAAATGTGTTTGAACTGGGACATGATAAACAGGGCATTTTCTACCCTGAGTGTGAAGAGTCACAGAAAATTATTCTCAGAGAGAAAAGAAAGAAGTGACCTCCAAGAGCAGAATAAAGATAATAAGTTACTCCTCAGAGTTAGGGCATAAAATATCAGCTCCTGCCAGTTTCTCCAATCAGATCTCAGTCCCCGTGTTCCTCTATTTTTACTTAAATTAATTTAAATGAGTTTTTGTTCCTTGCAACCAAATAGTTTCTGGCTAATACCTGGAGGCATGAATTGTAATTCTTCACCTTCCTTCCCCTGCCAACCCAAACTCCTAATCCGAGAATATAAAAATGAAAATAGCCAACAATTATGCAATAATAAATATTTTTGTGAAATTCTAATTTAATTACTCATTTGTAAACTGGTCTGCAAGTCTAACCCCATTTATAACATTATTTATTTATTTATTTATTTATTTATTTATTATGAGTTGGAGTCTCACTCTCTCACCCAGACTGGAGTGCAGTGGCTGCTCCCGGCCACCGCAGCCTCGACCTCCTGGGCTCCGGACAATCCTTCCGCCTCAGCCTTCCAAGTAGCTGGAACTACAAGTGCGCGCTACCACGCCTGGCTAATTTTTTGATTTATTGTAGAGATGAGGTCTCGCCAAGTTGCCCGGGCGGGTCTTGAACCCCGCGGGCTCAGGCGATCCACTCACCTCAGCCTCCCAAAGTGCGGGATTACAGGCTGAGCCACCGAGCCTGGCTTATAACATTATTTCTATATCAAAATGCATTTTGGGTTCCCAACATCCAAGTTAATAGTTTTATAAAGTTGTTTAAAGGTTCATTTCTGCATGTATATGTGTGTGTGAAATAACTTGGTCCATTTGTAGATTAATGGTATCGTGCAAAGAACAAAATGAGTTTTGGACTCTGGGGACTGAATTACTAGTGCCTGTCAGGCTCTGGACAAATTAATTAAGTTTTTTGAATATTAGTTTTTATCATCATTACTAAATGGGATGGGACAATAATGTCCCATCTTTGGATTATTATGAGGATTAAGTGACTTAGTCTATGTAAATCACTAATACTTGACACATAGCTGGCCCTCCATAAGTGGTAATTCCTTTTTTATTTTTTTATTTTTTTCCATGGTCAGAGTCCTACTCACTGATAGTCCTCTCTTTACATAAGGATTTCAAATACACTAATTATTTGGTTTATTTTTGCTGTGCTCAAAATAGATCAAAGTTGTATTACTCCTGACAGCCCCCTTTCAGAGTATGTTATGTTATTTTTAAAAAGCCCTGAATTATTCCCTGATTTGGGAACAAAAATAAATTTTGTTTTTTCCTGAAAGGCAATTGACTAGGTACAAATCCTAATTCAAAGAGTTACCAGTAAATAATGTCTGTATTTTATTGAATGATGACTCTAGCATGTAGGAGTAAGATCTTTAGGGAGGCAACAGTGATGGCATCTTCTTAAGATTCTTTTTACAGTAAGTTAGAGGAATCTTGATTTGATTTAGGTGTGATTTGGTTTGTAACTGAATTAAATTTTGTACTCTATTAAAAACCAATCAGTTGACTTGCCCTGCAGGAATTTTGCTTTTATGAACAAGACTTTATTTCAGAGCCCATTTTTTTCCCTCTTCTGGAAGAGTTATTTAGCCTACAGCTTTCTTGAGTTACCCTTATTGGTGTCCAGATATTTTAATTTGAATAAGGACATGAGTAAATTATAGAAACCTTATTGACTGTGATTTTGTTTTTTGAAGTGGAAATGAATTTCTCAAAGTTCTGACTTATGCTGTGAATTCTATCACTAGGCGTTGAGAAGTACTCTGTAGAGTATAAGAATCTTGGTTTCAGAAGAGATTGAAATATGCTGTAATAGCCGATGCAAATACTCAGTATACAGAATATGAGGGGACCCCCCACCCCAAAACCAGAATTATCCCTTTTTGGAGGGCAGGCCACTTGTAGTACAGGCTTTCCCAGTTGAGTAAGTGTTCTTGGAACCCAACAGCATCAATGTCCAGCTAGCATTGTTGTAAGAGACTGCAATTAGCTTCAGTGATTTTTTTTTTTTGAGACTCTTTCAATGCATTTGCCCATTTCATGATGGGTGATTTACGAGGACACCTACCCACACTGCCTTGAGTGTTCAGCAGTTTTTGACTCACAACAGCATGACCTCCACGCTCCCTGTTCCCTCCAGCAAGCCCACACTCCCTGTTCACCTGATTTCCCCCCCGATCTTGTTTGTTTATCTCCCCAGATGAAAAAAAATCCTCAAAGGAAAACATTTTGCCAATGTAGAAGAGGTGAAACAAAAAACGGCAGAAGCATTAAGAGGCATCAAAATTGCCGAACTCAAAAACTGGTTTGAGCAGCTGGAAGAGCATCTTGATAGGTGTATTGCATCAAATGGAGAGAACTTGGAAGATGACTGAAGTTTAAATATGTCAGAATAAATACACACATTTTAATAAATAAATTCTGTATTTTTTTTTTTTGGTTGTTGTTTTTTTTTTTTGCCTCCCCCCTTGTATATTGGAAGAAACAGCCTGGTGACTCAAAAGGACAAGAGGGCACACATGATCCATTCTTCAAGTCTAAAACCCATGCTCTATCTGTTTTGTACTATCATATCTGTATGTACATATACGAACACAAGTATATGTCTGGTAAATGTGCTTTTTAACAATATTGCCTTTTAATTCATGGACAATATTTTTCTCATGTGACTGCCACCGGGCATTCATTTCAGGAACAGACCTCCTAGTGTTGCCATAGTCATAATATTAACAATAGAAATGAGACTGAAAAACAATAACCAGAATAATGAGGATTAAAACCTACTGAGCACTTACTCTATGCCAGGCACTGAACTGAGTATGTTATTTGCTCATTGTCTCTTTTAATTCCTGGAGCCACCTTCTGAGATAGGTTCTGTTGTTATTAATATCTCCCTTTTATCATTGCTGAATTTAGATTAAGCTATTCGCCCAGGGACATAACTGTTAGTCCACAGTACTGCGCGGTTCAAACCCAGGCAATTCATTCTGTTGGGCAATAGGCACTTTGTGTCTGATTCCACGGAAGAGTATTATTTTAGCAAAGCCAGATTGAATTTATTAGTGATATGGGAACTATTTAGCAAATAGGAACTTCAGAGCAATTGGAAATATCTCAGTTAGTGACAGATGTTGTTGAACACAAAAGTTCTTCTAGACTGCTTGCTTCATTGGTCAAACTCAATTTTAGAAAGGTGCTGATTCACCGACACAGTTGTTTTGTGTTATGGCCAGATGCTTATTCGATACTTGAGAATGTTTTCTCTCGATTCAGTCTAATGGGAAATTAATCAGTGACTTTTGGGGAAAGCAAAAAAACTGAAAGAACCAGGATAGGATATAGATAATAATCTTGTTCATAAAAGAGCTGCCAACCCCCCATCCTCTGCTGAATGCACCCCAGGGATTGCCAGTTGCTTTGTCTTCCTTAACACAAAACTCTGTTGTTTGTCCAACTGTTGCCAAGTGACACTTTGACATTTGCATAGCCAGGAAGTGCTGGAAAATAGAGCTCCAACTTTTCCCTGTATTTTTGTAATAATTAAGAGTAAAAATTATTTTTAGATTTCTGACAGTAACTATTTATTGCAGCTCCTATTTTAACTTTGTAAATAAAACTCCATTTCCCGGTTGCCTGGAATGAGAGGTTTATGACAAATACTAGCTCCTGGAAGACTGAGTGAATTTCTGTGTGTGTTTTATAAGACAAATTCCAGGATGCTTGTGTAGTAATTTCTTTTTCATGGAAGAGCATTTTCAGAGGGAACATAATATGGGAAGAATTACTCACTATTATCCATCACTACATATACAAATGTAGAACTTTTCTTGTTTTAATTGTTTTTTCTTTTGTTGTGTTGTTAGAAAGCAGGATTTATTAAGAGGACAGAAAAGCTCCCACAGTGGGGGGAACCCAAAGGGGTTGCCCTTAATTGTTTAAAATGTACAAAGATTGGTAATTTATATAGAATCAGAAAAATTCCTACTTTTTTCTGGCAGACTACTGAAATAAAAGAACGTATATATTGTTTTTGGTTTAAATCTTGCTGGATGACACATTAGCTCTTGTTCTACTTTAATATACTGAGTATACTTCATCTTTGAGTCAAGGAAGATTTCATAAAGAGGATATTGTAACATTCCTATGTATTACTTCTCTTACATTTTTAAAAGTTAGGCATATTTTGTTTTGCTGCCTATTGTTCTTTTTCGTAGAATCTCATTAGGTTTTGCTTGGGAAGAAAGGGATTGGTTAAGATCCAGACATTGATGTGTCTGGTATATACCTACATTGTAATAAGCACTGAGAGGAGGATTCAGAAATGAACTAGATATAATCTCTTTCCTCTAGAAAATATAGCAGGAAAGTTACAAATGAGAGTGACTTTCCCTGAATGGGAAGGAGGAAGAAATAAAGAAAAAGTAAAAGGGCATCCTAAAATATGCATGGTCACTTGGAAATTTACTCTTCCTCTCTCCACAGTTTTGGTTTTGAAAATTGACTTCTTGTCTATAGAATCAGCACCAAAAGTATCAGTGAGTTGGTAGCTATTGACTTCTACCTTAGGAACTTTCAAAATTCAATGTTGCATATTCTATTCCCTTGGTAGGTTAAAAAATGCTTTTCTTACTTGACATATTGCATAAGTTAACAGTTTCTGAAAAAGCACTAATTGACTTATCAGAAACATTCTGTAAATGCACAGCAAATGCAAAGTCATTTTCAAAGAATTCTACCACAAGAAATTCAGCACAATATGATTTAAACATGCTTCTAAAATATGGGCTTGAGCTTGTGGTTTCTCTGGGATTAAGAAGACATGATGAGCTTGAGGTTGAAACAGAACAAAATCATTGATACTTTTGTTTGCATTCGACCCCATTCTCATGGCCTCTAAGTGTACTTGTTTGTGTTTTGGTTGAACAAGGGAGGTGATTATTTATTTAGCATGTGACCTTCTCAGTTTCAAGCACACACACAGGCTTTTCTCCTCTCTATGAGGTCATAGAACTATGCCTTCCACTCAATAGGTTACTGAAGTTGGGATTTAGTGTTGTGGGGATGCATCAGTCAAACCTCCTTTGTCTACTTTCAAATCTACTCATGTGGATGTTGGTGCCAGTCCTTGGCTAGCTGTTGGCTGGAGGCTTCAGTTTTCCTACCACACGAACATTTCCACAGGGCTGCTCACAATATGGCAAGTGAGAGAGACAAAGAAAGAGGGAGGGGGGAGGAAGGAAGGGAGAGAGAGAGAAATGTTGAAAAAAAAAGTGCCAAGACCAGTGCTATTTCTATTGGTTACATAGACCAAACCTAAAGTAATATGGGAGGAGACTAACTACACAATTTCTCAAGTTTCTTACGTATGTGGATGCCAGGAGAGATTAGTGGTGGCCACCTTGAAGACTGGCTACCATAGGATGCTTGTTTATGGTTTGGGCAACTTCCTGGTAAAACTTTCCTGTTTTTGTTTTGTTTGTAAAGTATAGAATGAGAACAGGATGTTCAGGTGTACACGTTTAGTCTCGTCTTTACTTGTGGAATTTGGAATAATGAAACTATGTCTTATTATGTTGCAGTCTGATGGCTTGAGTATACGATTAAGCTTGACTAAACTGATTGTTGACAATACACCTCAGTGACTGTTAGTTTATTAATGGTTGCTGACACAGGCATAATAACATCAATGGTGTGATATATCCATGTAATGAGATACACTTAAAAGTAACTTCATGTACCCATATGCTGAAACTTTTTGTCAATTTTATTATATGGGATTTAGACTCAGTCTTTACTCTTTCAAAATTATTAGATTTTTTTCTCTTAAATTGTCTCTTCTCTTAAATTGTAATTCTGTATAAGTACATATATGCAAATAGATTGTCTATACTGAAAATGCCTTACTTTACCTTATTTGATGGACTTAAACTGCTTGGGACTCTGTTTCCATCATGCTGTGTACCGCAGAAGGAAGTATGTGTGATAATAGGTCCTGACACTATACCACATTCCATCAGTTACCTTCTTGTACTAATTAACATCCTTTGGAACATGGTATATAGAAGGACTGTAAAAGAAGCAGAGAGATTGAGAAATAATAAAGTCTAACTAACTTGGATACTAAACAAAACCTTCTATTTCTGCAAAAGAATACGTAAGAAACTTGAGAAATAGAAGATGGAATGTGTTCTAGTGGTTAAGTAAATCATATTGAACTTGATTTTTTTTTTCCTCATTCTGTCTTTAAAGGTATTAGGTGCTTTCCATTTTGGAGGATTACAAAGAGGAACTTGAGGTGATATGAAGGGCCTCCTGAATTTGATACCTCATATGTGAGGTTAGGTGATAATATGAGTCTAAGTGTATGTAGGAGATGATCACAGTTTCTTTAATGGGGTACTCTGCCCAGCCCTTGGAGGATGGCAGCAATGGTGGAAGGGTATTTAGGTCATGATTTGCAACCCTCGCAGGAATTCAGCTCTCTTTCAGGTGATCTTTTTCATTATTCCCTCCTGGGAAAAGAATGTTTGCAGTGTAAGATCATGTCCAGAATCCAGTGATGGACTGACCCGACAGGGTTGGTCAGAACAAAGATATCTGGAGGCTACACCAGAATCTATAGCAACGTTGATCATGTATCTCTCACAGCTTCTGGAATCTTCGTTTCCAGAAAGTTTTACTATATCAACACTTTGGTACAGTTCTGATGCTATCTGGTTGACTTCTTAGACAACACCTTGAGGCATTGGCAGGGATGAATTCAGGTTTTCAGAACTCTAGGGAAAATAACACAACTGCAAACATAAATAAGTGATGACAATAAATATTTACTTAGATCAATAAAAGAAATAGCAAATAACACATTTAAATATTTGCTGAATACCACAAACATCACAAATCTAGAAAAAAAGTCAGAACAGTTTTTAACTCCCTGCCTTTAAAATTTTTTTTTCAGCCGGGCTCTTTGGGAGGCTGAGGTGAGTGAATTGCCTGAGCCCGCAGGTTCGAGACCCACCTGGGCAACTTGGCAAGACTTCATCTCTACAATAAACCAAAAATTAGCCGGGCATGGTAGCACTCGCCTGTAGTTCCAGCTACTTGGAAGGCTGAGGCGGAAGGATCGCCGGAGCCTAGCAGGTCTAGGCTGCGACGGCCAGGAGCAGGCACTACACTCCAGTCTGGGTGACGAAGTAAGACTCCCACTCAAAAAAAAAAGAAAAAAAAAATATATATTTTTTTTCTCTTTTCCTACCCACAAACTTTTGGTGGTGGGCACTGCATTATAATATGACTTCAGGTCATATAGCTTCATGTCCCAACACCGGTAGTGAACTGGTAGTGTGGGTGATAAGACCATTCCTGGAGTTGTTACTCTGGGATGACTAGTGATAATTTCTCACAGAAGTTGCTGCAAACCACACAAATGTATCACACTAAACCCAAATCAGGGGATTTCCAACTCAACTTCCCCTTAACAGGTACTAAAAAAGCACATGGCCGCTCTGACTCCTCCCAACATGAGGGGCCGTGTGATTTAGGTCAGGTCAGAGTGAAACACAACAGTTTTTATCAATGGTAATAAAAATATCTTATTAGAATACATAGGGTCTTTCTCAGGGTCTGTGCAAAGTGAAGAGCCCCGAAACTTAAATGTCCTTATCTTCACTGGAAATCTACCTCTGATCCTTGGTCTTAAAACCATAAGGCCGGCGCAAGGGCTCATGCCTATAATCCTTTGGGAGACCAAAGTGGGAGGATTGCTTGAGCTCAGGAGTTCAAGACCAGCCTGGGCAACAAAGAAAGACCTTGTCTCTACAAATATATTAAAAAGTTAGCCTGGCGTGGTGGTGCATGCCTGTAGTCCCAGCTACATGGGGGGTAGAGGCAGAAGGATTGCCTGAGCCCAGGAGGTCTAGGCTATGGTGAGCAGTGATTGTACCACTGCACTCCAGCCTGGGAGACAGTGAGAACCCCCCAACTCAAAAACCAAACCAAATAATCAAACAATTATTTCTAGACCTGCTGACTGGCCCAGACAGGCTGGTCACATTTTTGCCTTTATCTTAGGTGTTAACCCTTTATGACCTGAATTAGTAACCTTAGAGCTGTGAAAAGTTCAGCTGTCCCTGTAGACCTGGTCAGCTGATCCAGATGTAGTATATGTTTACATCTGTTGAATTTAACATTTAGGTCATGTGCTTTGGAAAATGAAATTACGGTATTGATAGAACAAGACCTGAATTGGCTGTAATACCACTCTCTTTCCAATGGACATTGACCCCTAAAAGAGGGTGAGTAACACAATTCAGGGCTTGCTTGTTATCATTGTACACCCATGGGTTGACTTAAAGAATTTTTTTTCTCTGGAGGCAGGATTGAAACAACTGATTTCTTCCCAATGTAGATGAGAACTAAGCATGGTTAGAAAGTGAAATCATTAGCTCTCTAGACCTTGGGTAGCTTTATGAATTTTAATAGCCAGCTTGACTCATCTCTCCCTTCCATCATAAACATTTTCTACCAAGTCCATGTGTATTAAGCATACATCTTGCAATGTAATGGATATCCCGGGTTAGATTTTAGTTTAATCCGTCAAACATGTCCATAAGCATAAGGAATTTTGTGTTGTACCCACCTGGGGAAAAATTGTGCAAGAACCAGCCAGTCACAACAGGACAAGTAGAATTGTGGGGACTCTGGTTTTTCAGGCTATCATGTTCTTGTCTTGTTCTCCATTTTCCTAGCTTCAACTAATTATCATCTTCACTAATCTAATACATAGCATGAAAGCTTACCCATTCATTTAGATTTGCAGTTCAGATTCCCTCCTGGTTTTTATTTCAGTTTCCTCCTCTTTCCTTTTATTAATCAATTCCTAGGTGAACAATATCTAATCTTTCTAGTCTAATTCTGAGTTTTCACTCTATGTTGGCAAGATTTTCTTATCCATCCTGGTGGGAGATTTGGGCAAATGTCAGACCTCCTGCTGTCTAGAACACCTGACTGAACTTGGAAGGTAAAATAGGTAATGTGTGACCAATTTAACCCATTGACTGGATGATGTTTTTGTTTTCTTTTCCTCTTCTCTTCTTTCAAGCTCTTGTGTGCTATATAACCCCAAATAAAGCCATGCACAACTTATGTATATGTTTAATTCAAAAGCATTCTGTGTTAAGATAAAACTGAAATTTCATCTTAAATAGATCTATTCATTCAGTGTTTTGGAGGCCAGCCAGGAATGAACTCCAAATGTGAGACTCAGCAACGGCAACTGAAAGCACATGCTCCGTTTGACTTAAACCTATATTTTCAAATGGCCGATAGAACAAGTTTCAAATGCTCTCAAGCTGCGACTAGGCTCATATGGAGAGATAAACAGAGGCCCCAAACTGTGCACTGAATATATAAGTCATCAAAGCAATTTAAAAAAATCAATTCAACATTTGACAAGGAGCCAATATGGTTCCCTTGTGATTAGAATGACATGCTCAGGCTATGTCTATGGGTAAAATTCTGACAGCAGTGTTTTGTACATGTTGGAACTTATGAAAGACTCCCCTCTGAACTCTCCCCCCCTCCAAGGAAAACCATAATGAAGCATTACAATGGTGTATCTGTGAGATCACTAACACATGGGCACCATTTGACTGTGAGGGTATTGATGAAATTATAGTGACTGGGCAAAAGAACCCAAGACCCAAGTTTATGGTATGACCCCAACCACATTTATAACAAGCAAAAAGAACAATTATCTCTGAATCTAGAGATAATTGAAAACAGTCTTCCTCTAAGGATAGGGAATATTATTTTGTCTCTGGGGAGAGGGTCAGGACAGAGAAAAAACGGCAGTGACTGAAATGCCATAGCAGACTCTCTTATTTGGTAATTCTTACAAGACAGAACAAGACAGAACTTGATAGCCGGCCTCAGTGGCTCAGCCTGTAATCCCGCGCTTTGGGAGGCTGAGATGAGTGAATTGCCTGAGCCCGCGGGTTCGAGACCCGCCTGGGCAACTTGGCGAGACCTCATCTCTACAATAAATCAAAAAATCAGCCAGGCGTGGTAGCACATGCCTGTAATTCTGGCTACTCAGAAGGCTGAGGCGGAAGGATCACCAGAGCCCAGCAGGTCGAGGCTGTGGTGGCCGGGAGCAGCCACTGCACTCCAGTCTGGGCAACAGAGTGAGACTCCAACTCAAAAAAAAAAAAAAAAAAGGCAGAACTTGCTAACCAGGGGCCCATTTGCCACTGATGTTTCAAATTCGAGGTCTCTTTTTCTTATTCTAATTTCTCTTGGCTCTTCAAGGTATGGGGAAGACCTGGTCTGAAAACAGAGCAGAAGAAAGTGGGGTTTGTTGTATCTAGCTTCATTTTATAGTATCATTTCTATCATTGGTTATTTTAATTTTTTTCTCATTGGAATTACCTCAGTTTCTTCTTGGTAAACCAGAAGGGACAAATGTCCCACAGCTGCAATTTTGATGCTGAGGCATGATCTCATTGAAATCAGCTCAAGGCCAAATCCATCAGGCATTGCCAGTTTCCCAGCCTCCTTCTCTTCTTCTTTGTAAAGTTCTCTAGTCAAAACAGGCCTAGTTTGTTCTGACCCGGGCCACCCCATGTTCCTAATCCTCATGGTCCAAGGAGTGAAGGTAACAGAGTTAAAGGCTCCATGCACTCAGGTACAAAATGGGAACCTTGTTCTTTGCTTGGCTTGGTTCCCCCTGTTGGACTTGTGCAGTGTACATCCCTGCACTTGGATAAATAATAAATAATATTGCTAAAGATGCTGGAGCAAAGCCCAGGTGACATTGTATTGAGTGAAGGTCACAATCGCGGCTTGGCTGTCTCCCTGTGGAACATTCTCAGGAAAGGACAAGTCATGGAAAACTGCTCTACTTTTCTCCAAGGATATAAAGCACAGACTTGTGACCATCTCTAAGGAGAAAAATTATATATGTATATATTTTTGTATATATCTATCTCCATGGTCAAATTATGTCAATCTCCTTTTAAACATATAAACTCTTTTTCATGGTCCTGAATGAGCTGCCCCTCCTTCAGAGTTCATCTTCAGATACTTTCTTCTCCTGTTCTTTAAGTTCCAGGAGTTTCTCCGCATGTCTGTTCCCTCTGCTTAGAATACTTTTCCCACATATCATTGCCTCCTTCTTGTCATCCTCTTTTTAGCTTAATTATTATCTCCTTGGTTGATTGTTTTCACTTCTTACTCCATTTGTCCACCTTGCAATGATTCCTATGTGAGTTTATATTTTTATATTTTTTGTTTGCTTAATTATGTTTGTCTTCCCCTAGTAGAATAAGCTCTGGTAAGACAGGAAGCTTATTATCTTCTTTACAACTGTATCCCAGGACCTAAATCAATGCCTGGCATCTGGGAGACACTCAGTAAATAGTTGTGGGATGAAAAATGGCAGGATGATCATGGAATGACCTAACTGTAAGCCCTTCGAAAAGTGATCTTCCTATGGAAGTATTCTTTTGAACAAAACACATGCCCATCTCATATCATAAATTAAACTTTCCTACATTTAGAATTTTAGAAAATTTGGCAAATGCTTATTAAGACCGCACTTGCACAAGGCACCACTGAAGGCAACATGGAGAATCTATAACTAGTTGAGAGACCGTATCTGTTATCAGGGAATTGAGACTTTGCTGACAGTAATACTACCTCTTGGGAGGCAGTTCTATAAAACAAGACAAAATGAAGTAAAAGCTAAATAGAGACCCAGACATTCAGCATTTATTCTACTTCTCCTCTGTACACACTCAGGTTCACCAAATTTGAGGTTTCTACTTCCTTAGTATTTTTCAAGTCTGTCCACCACCAATCTTTGTGACTCCTGCCACGGCTGTGATTTTGTTCTGCTGCCACTCAGAATCGGTTCTCGTCTCTTCTCCACACTGTTGCCAGAATGATATTTTCAAGCTTGAAATCTCAGCAGATCATGCCATGGCATTTCATTCCTCTGCTTAAACCCTTCAGGGACTCTCCACTATCCTTAAGATAAGAGCCACATTCCAAAGCATAGGCTACAAGGTCCTGCCTGAACTGGCCCTGGTCAATCAATCAGTTCATTCCTACCACATCCCATCTGTCATGCTACAAAGTAACAACAAAGTTATGTATTTTTTTTCTCTAAATGGTTCACGATCTCACTTGTCATATGGCCATTTAACAGATAAAGCCCTCTGCCTGGAGCTCCCTGTTCTCTGTGTCATGCTCCCTAACCCCAAGTCTGTTTGGTTAGACACCCACCCCTCACACCCCAGGTCCCCACAGTCATCCTCTTTTAGAGCACCCATGACTCAAGTTATTCTTTGTGTCTTTTTTTTCTCATTAGATTGAAACCTCCTTGAGTAAAGGGGCAGCATCTGGTTGAAAAGAGAGAGAAGAAAAAGCAAAAGAAATGATAAATGAAAGATCCAATAAGAAGAAACAATATGCTGTAGGATTTCCAAAGAGGAGACCATTTAAGACATCCTGGAGAAATAATGTTTTATCTGGGCTTTGAAATATGATAAAAGTCTTTCTGCTACCAGGTAGTAAGTATGAGGTATTTGAGACTGGAGAGAATGACAAGGGATCAGTCATGTCTAGAAGGGTGTTGAGAACAATGAGGACAAGAAAATAGCTGAAAGCTCAATCACTGAGAGTTTTGGATGCTATGCCATGGAGTCAAGGCTTAGTCTAAAGGCCAGAGGCAGTTGGGGTTGTTTCTGTACACGGGTGTGACAACTGATTTATGGATCAGAAAGAACAATCCAGCATCTGGGTGAAAGAAGGATTGCAGAAGTGAGTCTGAAGGTAGTAAAGCTAGTCGGAAACCATTTTAACAATCCAGGTAAGCCATGAGAAGGTCCAGGACTGAGGCAGGGATGGGCGGGGCTATGGCTGGAGGGAGAAGACATGAAAACCATTGTAAAAGGAGAACAGAAAGCATTTACCATGGAAGAAGTAGAGGGAGGTTAATCAGCTAGGAGATAGTAAGGTGGAAGTACAGAAGGGCTGCCAAGCTGAGTGTCCCAGGAATAGTACTCTGTCCCGGACACTACTCAGCACACATCAGAGGGAGGGCATTCCACAGTGTGCACGGCAATTTAAAAGGACATTCGAAAAATGTAGCAAATTTCTTGAGGGACACAAAAGGGATCTGGAAACCTTGACCAATGAGAACTGGATTGAAGGAAACAAAGTTGTTTAGTTTGATACCAATAAAGGAGGGAGGTGGCATAGTTACCTTCAGATAGTTGAAGACCATTCTATAGATGAGATATGTCATATTTGCAGGGCAAAACTAAGGCCACGAGCAAGCTGGAACTGAAAGCAAAAGTATGTTTTGGTTCCACCAGGAAGGATCTTTCTAGCATGTAGAGCTGCAGGCTACCTTGTTAAAGAGTTCACCTGGACAAATGACCATGAAGAGAGTGAAAAACCTCTTAGAAATGGGTTTCTAGGATAAGAAGAGAGGTTGACCTAAGGTCCTACAGCCTCAGAGATTTTATGTTTCCTCCCATTGATGTCCTAAGTCATTCCATTTTTTTAAAATCATGTAGTATTGAGAACAAATACTGTGACTAGGAAATCCTGACAGAGAAGAGGAAATGTATCATGAGGACACTTCTGCTTCCTGGGTTATAAAGCGCCTTCTGGGACACTTGCAGACCTCTGGTCTCCTGTAACCTCCCTCCTTCTTTTCTCCAGAAGCCATGGGATTGCAGTCTGGGTTAATATAGTCAAAAGGGCTGACTGTTCTGGTCCCTATTAGCACTCACATGACAGTTAGAAAATGCCTCCACTTATTACTAAATGCTAACTTCTTCCTTTCTTTAGTGTTTTCACACACAGAGTCTCTGGGCCTCAGTCAACAGAGGAGCCTCTGGGCCTCTGTCGACAGAGAATCCCGTATCCCTGACTTTCTATTTCCCATCTCCACCTTCTCTTTCTCCACTTAACTAACTCAGTCTCTCTCTTTCCCTGATCACAGGACTTTGTCAGTCAATGATAAATTAGAAGTCTTTATTTTTAGGGAACTAGAGATAAGAGATTATGTCAAATTCTTAATAAATATACTAATGATAAAAATTTTCTAATATATCTAATTAGAGATAATATATTTTCTATTGATTTTTATGGCCAGGCCTTAAAATAACTTATGAGGTAAAGAATCTGAAGCTTAGAGAGGTTAAGTAAATTGCCCCAAATCTCACAGCTATCAGAAGCTGAGTTGAAGTTCTGAGTTCTGACATGAGAGCCTTGACCTTCAGTTGATAAGCTATACTACCTCGTTTTTCTGAGACAGGTCTCTAGACAAGAATAACTCATAATCAGATGGTCCTCAAACTTTCACCATCTCTTTAGACTGAACATTTCCTGGTCTCACCATGAGGTTAAGGGCCTCAATAATAGCATTGCCCAATACATAGTATAAAAAAATTAATAAATTTAATACTGTTTATTCATTGAAATGATATTTTAGACAAATTGGGTTAAAAGGTATTACATTTAATTTCACCTGGTTCTTTGTGCTTTTTAACATGTGGCTATTAGAAGACTGAATAGCTGGGTGTGATGATACCTGCCTGTATTTCTAGCTACTAAGAAGGCTGAGACAGGAAGGTAACTCGAGCCCAGGAGTTCGAGGCTGATGTGAGCTGTTATCATGCCACTGAACTTTCACTCCGGGTAACAGAGTAAGACTCTGACTCAAAGAAAAATTAAAAATGTTTTGTTTTGTTTCATTTTTTAAAAAGAAGACCAAAATCGTGACTTCATAGCAACCTGGATGGAGTCGGAAACCATCATACTAAGTGAACTATCACAAAAATAAAGCACTGGACACCATATGTTCTTGCTCATAAGCAGGCCCTGAACACTAGTCACATTAGCACAAGGGTGGGATTGGCAGTTGCTGGGCACTGCTAGGTGAGGGAGAGAGAGAGGAGGCTGGGGTCGTACCTAGTCCACCACCAGGGAGAAGAAGGACCAATTAGAAGCCCAAACCTCACCTGTATGCAGCCTACTCATGTGGGGATTCCACTTGTACCCCACGACTCTATAATAAATTTTTTTAAAAAAAGAAAAACAAAAACAAATTGTAAGAAAGGCAAAAAAAAGAAGATCGAATATTACATATGTGGCCCTCATTAGCTTCTGTTGGAGAGCAGTGCTTTATTTAGGGGTGGAGGCTAGGCCCTTGCTCCAAGACAAACCGAAGTGTTCTGTTAAGGAACTGGCAGAAAGAGGACACCAGAGAGGAAACTGGAAACTGAATTCTGGAAATTCTCTGAGTGAGATGAGATCCCATGTGACTGACACTGGCACTTTACCATCACTTCTCGTTCTTGGTTTCTCTCATCTTTAAGACTCTCAGAGCTTTTCAGGTTATTGTTTTCATTTTTGAGAAAATGACCACGTGCTCATGGGCAGATCCTTCTGGCCCCTGGCCTGAGAAAGACTGCCGTGAGACTGAGAGCACAACCACCCTCCTGTCCTCTGCTCCTTTTTCTATCTTGTTCCCATTCTGCACTTGTTCAGGACTCAGAGCTTTCTGGGGTGCTGACACGTGAAAGCACAAAAGCATCCCTGGAGATATAATGAGAAGGGGACATTTATATCAACCACAATTCCTTTCTGGGGAACAACTGTTTTGTTTGAAACATGGGAATAATTTGATACAGTGCTTTGTGTGGTCACCAAATTGACTTCTCAAGCGTGGAGATCTGGTTAATTGCAAGATTTTCCTTCTGCTGAGTTGGGTGTACAAGTTTGAGGCAAGAGATGAGCTGCTCGGGGACAAAAGAGTAGTTGAAAACTGCCACAAGGATTCTATTCCCCTCTTGATTTATCCAGCATGTGCTCTTTTGTCAATATTTTAATGAATATTGATTGAGAAAGCAAATGATTAGACCCTGGAACACACATTTATTAGCCTGGTTCTGGTGTACTCCGATGAAAAACATTTTCCTGACAGCTGCTTTTACTGTCTTGCTTGGTTAAGTAGGATTGTGTATGTCTAGTGATGTTCAAAGAAATGACAGGACTGTGTGTGCACAATGCACATCCATGCTTTAAGAGACCATTTCCAGGAAAGCTAGGCAGGGTCACATCTTTAAACTAGACTAGTGATTTCTAAGATTTAGTAAATAGACCTGTGCTCCTAATAAAGAATGCCAACAAATGCATCCTCAGATGAGGCTGTTATAACAATGGAAGAAACAGAGTAAAGACCAAAGACATATTTGCTTAAACTATAATCTATCCAGTCAATATGAGAAGAAGAAGACAAAAGAAACCTTTCATCAGTCTGCAATCTGCTCTCTCTATTCTGCTCCACCCCAAAAATTGTAAACAGGTCCTATTCTTTTTTATATTTGAAGAGCAGCACCATCTTTAATGTCTTTCGAATAGTCCTCCCCTCCTTTCCCCCCACACCCAAACACTTAAGACAGTATTCTGCAGCCAATGGATACTGGTTAAATAAGTATAAGTTACTAAAAGAAGACTTCTTGGCAGGGCCTGGCTGTAAGATGTCTTCATGTCCAATCCTCGTCAGTCTGGAACTCCAGGACTGAGTATGAAGTGCTCCCTGTCTAGAAGCTGAGCATGACTTGAATAGGCCTATAGTCATTTGTCGTTTTCAGAACCTAAAACCACAGCAGCTAATGCTGCACACGGTCCAGGTAGAGGCAGCCTATCTGAGCAGTGGGGCCTGACTCTTTCACTTGTGCCTGGAGAATGTTTGAGACTTGGCAGCTCTGAACTTATGGGACACTCGTTCCCAGAGCAGATGGGGGTTGATGAGTTTGCCAAGCTGCAGAGAGTTGTCCTAGACATTCCTAAGGGATCTAAAAGATACAGTCATGCTACTCTGGAGGAGCCAGTAGGCCTACGGTGACTGTCATCTCCACACACTTTGAGTGGTCTGCTCTGTGGAGATGCTCATTCTTGTGCTCTCTATGTAGAAAGTCGGAAAAATGCACACCTTCCAAAAGAGAGTCACTGATTTGTTCCATCCAACTGAGGATTGTAGCAGCCATTGGTAGTCATAAGAATAAATAGTCATATAAGCAAACACTTAATTGGAGCTTACTGTGTGCTAGATACTGTTCTAGGCATATTGCATACACTAAGTTATTTAATCTTCTTAATGATTCTTGGAAATAGGTACTTTTATTGTCCCCATTTTATAGATGCAAAATCTGAGACATGGAGAGGGTAAGTAATTTGTCTAAGAATATACATTTAGCTGGGCTCGGTGGCTCAGCCTGTAATCCTGTGCCTTGGGAGGCTGAGGTGAGTGGATTTCCTGAGTCCGTGGGTTCGAGATCTGCCTGGGCAACTTGGTGAGACCTCATCTCTACAATAAATCAAAAAATTAGCCGAGTGTGGTAGCGCACGCCTGTAGTTTCAGCTACTTGGAAGGCTGAGGCAGAAGGATCACCGGAGCCCAGCAGGTCGAGGCTGCGGCCACTGCACTCCAGTTTGGGTGACAGAGTGAGACTCCAACTCAAATAAATAAATAAATAAATAAATAAATAAATAAATAAATAAATAAATAAAAAGAATATACACTTGAAGCTGGGCTCGGTGACTCAGCCTGTAATCTCGTGCTTTGGGAGGCTGAGGTGCGTGGATTGCCTGAGCCCACAGGTTCGAGACCCGCCTGGGCAACTTGGTGAGACCTCATCTCTACAATAAATCAAAAAATTAGCCGGGCGTGGTAGCGCGTGACTG
>NW_007253381.1:460128-466044 GCF_000164805.1 Carlito syrichta
GGCTGAGTCAGAAGGATCGCCAGAGCCCAGCAGGTCGAGGCTGCGGTGGCCGGGAACGTGCCACTGAACTCCAGTCTGGGCCATGGAGTGAGACTCCAACTCAAAAAAAAAAAAAAAAAAAGGATACACATTTGATAAATAGAAGAATCTGAATTTAAACAGAATTTTGTGGATTCACTCACTATTGTGTTTTTTTCATGTTACAGTGAAGGAATATTTCAGATAGAATTTAGCAGCCAAATTTATCTTAGAGACCAAAAAAAGGTTGAGCCCTAGGCATAGGCATCCAAATCTCTGCACAGCACTTGACCACCTAGGAATGTTCCCTAGGCATTTTCCCTGGAAGGCAGACGGATGTGTTGGTGGTATGCATGCGGTGGTAAATTGAGGGAATCACATTTTTATAGTCTGGTCTACTGGCCCTGAGTGTGTTGTTGCTGCCTCCGACACAGGGTCTATACAACTTCATCTAAATGCAAATTCCAAAGTTTGAATTTTGAGAAAATAAAAGGGGCTTAAGACATACTGAACTCAAAAACCCATGATAATCCTATGCAGAGTTTGAGGGCTCCACAAGGCAGGCTATAGGATGGAGGGAAGAATGAAAGAGGCAATGGAGTAAACAAAAGAAACACAGGGCCACTGAACCAACAAGCAGCAATTCCTTATTAAGTAATCTGAGTTTCTAAGAAAAAAAAAAGAAGTTTCTAATAGATAAACATAAATCCAGGGAATGATTTCTTGGGTAGAAAGATAATTAAGAAAGTCTGTCAAATTCAATGAAGTCATGGAAATAGTTGAGGTTTACTATTTGTGATAGTAAACAATGCAGATCTAATTACTTTATTTAGATTTAGCATTAAAATGTGGACATTGTGCATGTATGTGCGTGTCTGTGTGTAACTTTAAAAAAATGTTAGTAAGATGGTATTAAGCCAAAGAGATGTACTGAACAGACTCACAATTTCTCCCCTAGACCTCTCTATCCCTTCAAGTCCTTAGAATGAAGATAAAAAACCATTTTTAAAATATATGTGCTAAAGTAAATTGAAATAGGAGACCAGACCTGAAGAATTCCTGAGCAGACAAAACCAGTGACCTTTGCTTGATTTGCAAACATAAGAGAAATTTAACAAACGATTTTTTGTAAATGCCTATATTAAAGAAAAACAGAACTGTAAGATTGATCAATCAGAAACAGTCAATGAACTTATAGAACCGATGGTATAGACTAAATAAGGTACCTATATAACTGTAACCAATCAAATATATCTGCTTTGCTTTACTTCCGTGTCTGTCCTATAAAAGCTTCCCCCTTACATTCCCTCAGCAGAGCCCCTGAACTGTTTCTGGTTTGGAGCTGTTGGATTCATGAGTTGTTTGCTCAAATAAACACTTTTACTTTTTAACCCATATAAAGAGAAGGGATAGCCTTAGTAGACCTGAAATTATGAGGAACCTCTGAAAGCTGGAGTTTAGATGAGATCAGATTAAAGGAGGATTCTACAGCCCAAGACAAGTAAAGGAGGAGGTGATGGAAGAGAGCTTTGAGGTAAAGACCTAGGATATTGGGAAATAGGAGGGACCTGCTTGGATGTGGCTTTGAAAGCCTCCTGGAGATAAGCCTCTTCCTTCTCTCTTGTAGGTAGTCCCTGGAAATCTGGGAAGCAGATTTCCTGGGTGGTTGTTGAAGCTCATGTGGAATGGTGAACCCTGTGCCCAGGCCTCCAGTGTGGTCACTGTTTAGAGGCTGACTGTGGTCAGAGACAGGCTGAGAGAAAATTGGCTGATAAAATTATGACCTCACAACTAAAAATCTCAGAAGGCAACAACCATCATGAAAGATAGGAAGCAAATAAAAAAAGTAATATCTGAAAAGACATGATTAATAAAGGAACCAAGAGAAGACTTTAGAATATGTATAATTCACATTTTCAAAGTGCTGTGAGGGAATAGTGTTGTATAGCACATCAACCTACTGTTCAAGTGTAAAGGTAAAATGGGACATTTTTAAGCAACCAAAACACTTAAAAATATACCATTTGTGAGCCATGAAATAATTAAGAGAAAATACTTCAGCAATATTAAAAATGGACCTAAAGGAAGATATGAATGACAAGAAGCAGTACTGAGTCAAAAAATAAGCATCACTTAAAATTGAGTATTATAAAATTTAGAACTAAAATCTTGTATAAAATAAAATCTTGTAATACTTCAGCAAACAGAAGAGAGGGCAAGAGGTTATAAGTACTTATTAAGGCTAGGTTTCAATAATAAAGTTTTATGTAAATTTCAAATGTTTAAACACAAGGGCCCCCCAAAATAACAGAATTATTTTTTGAAGGGCAGGTCCCTTGTAACACAAGCTTGATGAATGATTTATGAACACATCTGCCTATACTGCACTACATGTTCAGCAATTTTTGGCCAAAACCAGCATGATCCCCATGCCCTACCCTCCCTACTGATACAATCTTACTCTAAGCAACTTTTTCTTTTTTGTTTCCCTGGATGAAAAAGGTCCTTAAAGAGAAATGTTTTGCTGATGTGGAAGAAGTGAAACAAAAAATGGCAGATGCATCAAAATCGACAAATCCAAAAGCTGTTCTGAGCAGCAGCAAAAGCATTTTGTTAGGTGTATTGCATCAAACAGAGAATACTTTGAAGGTGACTACAGTTTAAACATGTAGGACTAAATACAATTTTTAATAAATACATTCCAAATTTCAGGGAGTCCTTCCTCTTATGTACATTAAAATTTTTGTATAACGACTAGAATAGCAGAAGCAGGAAGAATAAACACCAACCAACTAAAGGGAAAATCTGGAATAAAAATAATATGTAAAATAAATATAATACAATACTCCAGTCGGAGTCTCACTCTGTCGCCCAGACTGGAGTGCAGTGGCCGCTCCCGGCCACCGCAGCCTCGACCCGCTGGGCTCCGGCGATCCTTCCGCCTCAGTCTTCTGAGTAGCCGGAACTACAGGCGCGCGCTACCACGCCCGGCTAGTTTTTTTGGTTTATTGTAGAGATGAGGTCTTGCCAATTTGCCCAGGCGGGTCCCGAACCCGCAGGGTCAGGCAGTTCATTCACCTCGGCCTCCCAAAGTGCGGACCAAGTTCTCATTTTAACCACTGCTTTTTAGGATAATTATCATAATTTTAAGAATATGTGTGTTTGTTGATTTTTTTCAACAACCTGGAAAACATCTTCCATTGAAAATGTAAGCTTCCTAGTTTTCACCACTATATCCTCAGCCGCTATCACATAATAGGTGCTCAATCGCTAATGATAATACTGTAGGCTGGGCGTGATGGCTCACACCTGTAATCCCAGCACTTTGGGAGGTCAAGGTGAGAGAATTTCTTGAGGCCAGGAGTTTGAGGCCACCCTAGGCAACATAGCAAGACCTTGTCTCTGCCAAAAAAAAAAAAAAATCAAGAAATTAGCAGGGCATGGTGGTGTGGGCCTGTAGTCCCAGCTACCCAGGAGACTGAGGCAGAAGGATTGCCTGAGTCCAGGAGGTTGAGGCTGTGGTGAGCTGTGATTGTGCCACTGTACTCTAGTCTGGGTGACAGAGTGAGATCCTGGCTCAAAAAAAAAAAAAAAAAATAGTAATAATACTAATAAAGTAAACCCTTGCATAGCACTCCACAACAAAATACTAGATCTATGAACACATTTGATCCTCACTGCAGTCCTATAAATTGGCACTGCTGTCATTCCATTTTGCAGATAAAGAAACTGAAATGTAGAGATGGCTACGTCACTCGGCCAAGGTCATACAGGTAGTAAATGGCAGAACTGTAAGTTGAATATTTGTCGTCTGGCTCCAGTTATCTCTGCTCTTAACCACTACAGCAGTGACTCAATATTATCAATATAAGAACTTTAATGTCCACCAGTAAAAAAAGCCACAGAAGAAAAGTGCAGCAACTGCACACAATTTTTATTTTGTTCAAAGTGTTATTTAATAGTTTAAGAAGTGTTTGCCCTGTTTGAAATTATTTTTGAGATGCTTTAATCACTACTCATTAACTTCATCATGTTCAATAAATGAAAATAACAGTGAAGATGTTAAGAAATACCGTGGTTCTATTTATTATAGAAAAAAGGTTGAGTTAAAAAAAAAATTAGCCGGGCTCGGTGGCTCAGCCTGTAATCTCACGCCTTCGGGAGGCTGAGGTGAGTGGATTGCCTGAGCCCGCGGGTTCGAGACCCGCTTGGGCAGCGAGACCTCATCTCTACAATAAATCAAAAAAATAGCCGGGTGTGGCAGCATGCGCCTGTAGTTCCAGCTACTTGGAAGGCTGAGGCGGAAGGATCGCCGGAGCCGAGCAGGTCGAGGCTGCGGTGGCCGGAAGTGGTCACTGCACTCCAGTCTGGGCGACAGTGAACTCCAACTCAAAAAAAGAAAAAAATTAAAAGGTCCAATAAAAATATGATTGCTTCTAGAATCACTTTGGACTGCCACATTTCCCTTCAAAACCATCGTATTGATTTTCTATTCTTCACAGTTCATGAAAGTGCCCTTTACCCACACTTTCCTAAACATTAATCATTGAATATGTATGATTTGTCTTTTCCAATTTTTGTCATTTTGATGAGCGTTTCAAATGAAGGTGACAATCTTTGGTTAATTTTTTTTTTTTTTAAGTCAGGGTCTCATTCTGTTGCCCAGGCTGTAGTACAGTAGTACAACCATAGCTCACTGCAGCCTCTAATTCCTGGACTCAAAGCATCCTCTGGTCTCAGTCTCCTGAGTAGATAGGACTACAAGCATACACCACTGAGCCCAGATAATTTAAAGAATTTTATGTTGTTCAGGCTGGTCTTGAACTCTTGACCTCAAGCAATCCTCCTGCCTTGGCCTCCCAAAGCTGTGGGTTTACAGGTACGAACCACGCACTGCACCTGACTCCTAAATAAATATGGTATTGAGCACATGGTATAAGTGCTTGATATCAAAGCACTTGGTAAGTGTCTTTTTACTAAGAACTTTCTGTTTGACAACTTTTGCAATCTCACTGAGGTTTTACAACATTGTTTGAGGGGGAGGGAAGTAGTCATTGGCATTGCATTTTAAAAATAAAGAGAGATTCAATGGCTTTTCCAGAGTTACACAGAGGTCTCTAACTCTCTGATCTTTTCTACCTGTAAATAGCATGTGAAGCCCATTGAGCAATTTTAGCACCAAGTGCTTAGTATATTTTCAGTTGAATGTTAGGTACAGTGTTTGATAATAAAGAAGTATAATACTTGGTTTTACTCTTAAGCATCATGCACTTCAATTATATATGCCAGACTAACACTTATGACTTGTGTAATACAAAACAACAAATGACTAAGTACTGGACTGTGTAGTAGAGACCACAAATAACATTTTATCAACAATATGTTTTAAGTGCCATTTATATGCGGGACACTAAGGTAGGCCTTGAAGGAAACCAAGAGAAGAGAGGTAAAATGTATGAAATTTTTAAAAGCTATGAGCAGATAGATAGAGGTCACTGATGGCTGCAGAGTCAAAATCTGATTAGATCTTAAATAATAAGAATTTAAATAGATTGGGGTGTGGCTCTTCCCATGAGGGCCACAAGGTGATTGAAGGTACAGGGTTAAGAATGAATGTAACATATTTCAGAGACTGACATTTTCTTTCATTATGAAAAATGATCCCACAAATAAAATCACCTTGCTCTACCAGAACATTTAATAGATAGCTGGGAGTAATTAATGAACCATCATGTAATCGCTACGTGGTAGAGCAATCAGGAATCTTATAGCAGTATTCACTAATAAGGTAATTTAAACTCATTTTCCTTCTTTCTTTTCCTTTTTTTGAGTTGGAGTCTCACTCTGTCGCCCAGACTGGAGTGCAGTGGCCGCTCCCGGCCACCGCAGCCTCGACCT
>NW_007253381.1:466607-478821 GCF_000164805.1 Carlito syrichta
TGCACTCCAGTCTGGGCGACCGAGTGAGACTCCAACTCAAAAAAAAAAAAGAAAGAAAGACAAGTAATTTGCTCTGAAACCTAAAAGAAGTTTTCTAAACTCTAATTCTGTGCATGTATCACATACACAGAATTCTGAAAGACGAATTCTGTAAACAAGAGTTAACCACTCTCCTTTAACAAGTTGATTTATTTATTTATTTATTTATTTATTGAGTTGGAGTCTCACTCTGTCGCACAGACTGGAGGGCAGTGGCCGCTCCCGGCCACGGCAGCCTCGACCTGCTGGGCTCCGGCGATCCTTCCACCTCAGCCTTCCAAGTAGCCGGAATTACAGGCATGTGCTACCACGCCCGGTTAATTTTTGATATATTGTAGAAGAGATGAGATCTCGCCAAGTTGCCCAGGCGGGTCTCGAACCCATGGACTCAGGCAATCCACTCACCTCAGTCTCCCAAAGCGCGGGATTACAGGTTGAGCCACCGAGCCCGGCCACAAGTTGATTCTTTAAAGACGTATATAAAACACACAAAGAGTCTGCAGTTTAGAGCAAGTAATCCTCTGTCTCATAGACTCATGACAATGTGTCAGAAAAGATTTGTGGCTATTTCCGTTTGACCAGCTTGGGAGAGGAGGCAACTTGGCTTTCTAAACTTGCCATCTAAATTGTGGACAATTTTCTTAACCTCTTATGTAATATGAGGATAACAATAATATCTACTCCATTGAGTTGTACAAATGAGAGACTGTTTAATGTATAGTGATTTCCACAACGACCCCATACCCTTGCCCCCAACTAAAAGCTACTTATTGTTATTATTTTTATTTTTCAGATTGGATTAAATAGACTTAAGAAAAGGGGAGATACCTAACAGATTCACCTGGTGCTTATTTGGTGTTCAGTGATTTAAGTGCTTTGCAAATACTATCTCACTCTTTTGACTGAAAGGCAATGTTTCACCCATATGCAAAGACTGAGCCTATGTGTATTACTTATATAAGCTATTTTTTTTTTTTTTGCAAAAAAAGGAGACACTTGTTAACATGGAATTGTGCGCATCAATTTCCACTATCATTGCAACCCTAATTTGAAATAATAGACTTTGACCTGTTACAGATATGGGAGTAAAACAAAACTCCAGTTTTTTAAAATTTCTTAAGCTGGTGACAAACTGTAAATCTACTTATTGTTCTGACCTTAGCCTGTGTAAATACAGTCAAGTTATTTTGGAAGTCTCTAAAATGGTATTATTTAAGCAAGTCTTTTGGATGCTGCCCTTGAGAGAAAGATGTGCTTTATGCTTGTATTAGAAATTGCAGTTCTCTGCTGATTTTCCGTGATTAGCACTTGTTGGACACAAAGTATTTTTTGTCAGGAAGATATAATTGAATCTGCTACGTTGTTGTTGCATCTTCAAATGTATCTCTGAATGGCTACCTGAGAAAGCATTTAGCAGAAACACTTGTTAATGGATCTTTTCTTAGCCTAGGTTTACTTCTAATGCAACAATAATCACACATATTTCCAAAGTGCTTTTATCCTCAAATACAGCAGAGTTCTTTACAAAAACTAAATGTGATTCTAAAATCACTTGTCCCATCTCCATGCAGCACTCTCTGGGTTAGGACATGGGCACAGCAGCAAGGAAAGAGAGGAATCCAGGGGGGACTCCAGGATGAGTCAAGACTGGACCGCATGCGGAGTTGTTTTGTGTCGGCAATGCTAACCTCCTGGCCTTCCTCCTGAATGCACACACATTCTCCAGGAATGAGCCATTCTGCTCTAGACCAGAGTTCATGCTTTGCTCCCACACTTTTTTGTCCCACACTCAAGAAGAATCTCTTGCAATTACAGACAGGAGACAGTTTGAGTTAAAGAGAGGAGTAGAAATTAGGTTGAAGAAAAATCAGTGGAATTAGCAACTTTGACAAAGAAGCGTAAATATTACTTGGTTGCTTTTACTGTTTTGACGAAGAGTGCATGTAACCTTTTCCTTTCCCTCTCCTGATTTCCAAAAACCATAAATTATTAATTTTGCCTGTTTAAATTGTATAAAGCTGGAATCATGTACTAGATACTATTTTGTGTCAGCTTCTTTTGCTTAAAATTATGTTTGAGATTCATCCCAGTTTTGAATATATGAGTATTTATACTGTTAATAGCATTATATTGTATGAGTATACCACACTTGTATACACACACACACACACTTTTTTTTTACCTAAAGGCTTATGTAAACTATAATGACATTTAACTTAAATATAATTTTCATGTCAGTCAAAATGGTAAGGTTAACTCTGCGTGTCAGTTTTTAAATGGCTATTGTATATTACAAAGTATCTGCAAACATGGGCACCTCACAATCAGATTGGGTAAGGGATTCTATCAAAAGAGGTTTTTCTTTCCATGTTTAACTTGATGGTATAGAAGAAAAAATATAGAGAAATTAGGCTGCCAACAGATTAAAATCCAGTTGTGCATCTGTTTTTTTGGTGACTACTTCTTGTAAGCTGTATTCTATTTCTAAATCCCTCATTTTTCCTATGTACCTTTACCTATACATGCAAGGTATATAGGATGTCTAATTTATGTTTAAAATAGTAATAACACACAAAGAGAAAAATGACACCTCAAGCACTGCTTCCCTTTGGACAATTCAATAAACAAGATACTAATTTATCATTGATATACTTCAAAACACATTGAAACTAATAACTAAATAATAACATCATTTGATTGAGAAATGTCAGCATAGATAAAATCTACCAATTATATCTTGACGAGTAGTCAGTGTATGTTTTTAGTTTAGAAACATATTTTTTTCATATTCAATGCAGTTCTCTGTATATGTAGTTTGAAGAAGCTGTCGTTCTTTATTTTCCTCACCAAACTGCTTCAATTTGTAAATTCTGCCTCTGTTGGGATTCATCCCAGACTCATTCAGTCAGGAAAAATGGATATCTTAGCTCTATCTAGCCTGATAAAGTGAAAAAAATGAATTAGCTAATATAGCTATTTTTTAGCAAAGGTTATGATATGAATAAACACATATAAAAGTATATAAATCACAGGTGTACAACTCAATGGATTATCACTATGTGGACACATATGTATAACTACAAATGAGGTCAAGAAGTGAAATGTTACTAGAACCTCAGAACCTCCTCTCATGCACCCCTGCTATTACCTTTCCTATTCCTCTTCTTTTTTTTTTTTTTTTTTTGAGTTGGAGTCTCACTCTATCGCCCAGACTGGAGTGCAGTGGCCGCTTCCGGCCACCGCAGCCTCAACCTGCTGGGCTCCAGCGATCCTTCCGCCTCAACCTTCCAAGTAGCTGGAACTACAGGCGTGCGCTACCACGCCCGGCTAATTTTTGATTTATTGTAGAGATGAGGTCTCGCCTGCCCAGGCGGGTCTCGAACCCACAGGCTCAGGCAATTCACTCACCTCAGCCTCCCAAAGATGCGGGATTACAGGCTGAGCCACCGAGCCCAGCTCCTATTCCTCTTCTGATTGCCAACAACCTAAATTAATTCTCACTACTTTTAAAAATTCCACAAAATGGAGTCGTGCAATATGTTTTGAGTCAGCATGCATGTTTTGATAGAACTTTAGTTAATTTGTTTATATTGCTGAATAGTATTACATTATATAAATACACCACAGTTTATTTTCCTCGCCTTGATGGATATTTAGGTTGTTTCTGGTTATTGGTTAAAATGAATATTTTTACTTTGAACATTTCTTGTACCTGTCTTCTGGTATACACATTTCTGCATTTCTCTTGATTATATAACTTGGAATAGACTGTTGGACCTAGGGTATGTGTAATTTTAATTTTAGTAAATATGACTAAGCTATTTTCCATATTAATCGTAGCAAGTTACATTTTTACCAGCTGTGTATAGGAGTACCTATTATTCTTCATGCTGACAAACAATTGTTATGGTGAGTCTTTTTAATGTTAGTCATTTTGGCTAAGCAATAGTATTTCACTACATTTTTTACTTGTGTTTTCCCTATTACTAATGAGGTTCATATATTTACAGGTCATACAGATATTAAGAATGATATATTTTTACCTAATTATTTGTCTTTTGTTGATTGGAGTCAAGTTTACTGTATGTATTACTCAACTCTCTGCTGCACGTTTGTCCATGCAAACATAGACACACAAAAATTTGCTAATTCTTACTCTTCTGTAGCCCTCTTGTAGTGTTTGATGAAAAGATAGCAGGAGGCACAGTGTTGCTAATCTTAGGAAGTGGCTACACCAAAACCCACATTCTCCAGTTACTATTTGTCCAGTTGATTCCTCATTTGTAATAAGTGCAATAAAGAAAAATAATTTTTTCTGACTATGAAGATAGAACATGGTGAGATGGGGAGGGCTGTTTTAGGTAGGTTTGATAGAAAAGGCTCCTTTGAGGAGGTATTACTTGAACACAAATTTGAATGTAGTCAAAGAATTAACCAAGTGAAAGTGAGTTAGTGTGGATTGTACTGGATCAGTTGTACGGTATTCTGTGATAGGATGCGATTGGAGAGTTCTGATTAGGGAAGTAATATGATAAGACATGCTTCTAAATGACCCCTGTTACTGTGTGTGAAGAGGAGATCTTAGGAGATGAGAGTGAAAGTGAGGAGATGACTTGGGAAGGGACCGCAGGTGAGTGGTGATGGTGGCTGCTCATAGATGGTACTAGCACAGGTAATGAAAGGGGATGGGCTGGATCCTGGATAGATCATGAAGCTAAACTATAAGGACTTGCTGAGGTATGGGATATCGGGAAAGGGAGGCGCCAAAGATAACTTTCATGTTTTGAGCCTGGGCAAATGGGTGAGTAGGACCCTCACTTAACTGACACGGAGAAAATTAGGGAAGAGAAGCTCTGGAGTGGGAGGGTAGATTAAAGAGGCCTTTTTGGGGGAGAAATATTAGGCTTGAGATACCTATTAGCCATGAAAGTGGAATCTTGAGTAGGTAGTTATATGTGTATGTCTGGAGTGTAGGAGAGAGGTCAGGACTAAGATAGAACTGTGGGACTCATTTAAAACTTAATTAAAGTCATGAAATTGGATAAAAAGAATAATGGGTGAGTAAACATAGAAAAGAGAAGAGCAGAAGAGCCTGGGACATGTCAGTATTTAGATGCTTGAAGGAGGAAGAAGCATCAGTAAAAAAAGTCTAAAATATGTGGTCCATCAAATTGGAAGAGAATAAGAAGGAGTGTTTTCCTGGAAGTCAAGTAAAGAGAATATTTGATAAAGAAGGGAACAAGCAATTGTGTCAAATGTTGATGACAAGATAAGTAAAATGAGGACTGAAAATTGAACATAGCGTTTGAAAGGATGGAGTATTGATGATACCTGTTACAGTGTTCTCAGAAAAGTGGTGAGGACCAAATATTTATAGGAGCAGTGGAGGAGAGAATGTGAGATGAGGAGAGGAGAAGAAGACTCTAAGCATAGACAGTTCTTCCATTAAACTTTGATATAAATAGGCAGAGACTGGGCACAGTGGCTCATGCCTGTAATGCCAGCACTTTGGGAGGCCTAGGATCGCTTGAGCCCAGGGGTTTGAGACTAACCTGGGCAACACTGCTAGACCTCGCCTCTAAAAAAAAAAAAGAAAGAAAAAAAAAGTTAGCCTGGCCTGGTGGCATGCACCAGAGGCAGGAGGACTGCCTGAACCCAAGAGTTCAAGGCTGCAATGAGCCATGATTATGCCGCTGCACTCCGGCCTGGGCTACAGAAGGAGACTTTGATTAAAAAAAAAAAAAAGGCAAAGAAATAAAGTAATAGTGCTCATGGAGTTTATGCATTTTTTTTTAAATGAGAGAAATACCAAAATGTTTGAACACTGATGGAAGTGATACAGTGGAAAAGGGGAAGATGATAATTTCAGGAAAGATAATGAAAAGAAACAAAATATAGATTTTTTTTTTGAGTCAGAATCTCACTCTGTCACCCAGGCTAGAGTGCAGTGGCACGCTCACGGCCATCCCAACATTGACCTGCTGGGCTCTGGCGATCCATCTGCCTCAGTCTTCCAAGCTGCCAGAACTACAGGTGTGTGCTACCACGTCTGGGTAATTTTTTTGATTTATTGTAAAGATGAAGTCTTGCCAAGTTGCCTGGGCTGGTCTCTAACCTGCAGGCTCAGGCAATCCATTTGCCTCGGCCTCCCAAAGTGCTGGGATTACAGGCTGAGCCACTGAGTCTAGCCAGATTTTTTTTTTTTTTTAAGAGAAACAGTGTTAGGGAAGTTTGGTCAACTACCATGCACACTAGCCAAAAGGATATAATACATAAAGCTTATACCATTTAAAATTAAGAAAATAACATTTTTCCCTCTCTTGGAAAAATTATTCCCCAAAGCATAAACCATAGATTTTGTGTTTTCTTAATGGCCATGTTTGTACGTGTATATAAAAGTACAAAACATTTGTAAATTCATGACCAAGAGACTCTATACCCTGGTCTAAACATTTACTCACATTGTTCATGGTTTATTTGCACAATAGTCACCAATAAAACCAAAGATTTTCTAAGTATCAGGATCACTATAACAAATACTCCATCAAACCAAACCAGGGAAAGAAAGCAGTTTCAACTAGCATTTCAGTATGGTCTTAACTCCTTCACAAAGCAATTGTGTCATTGGCTAACTATCTCAGCTATTTAAACAACAGTGAAAGTTTACTAAATTCTTTCCTAGTTGCTTTTTCAGAGACACACTAGAAGTAATTTGCATATTTGTGCACGTGCATGTGTTTCTCTTTTTCTTTCTCTTTACTTCTGCAAACTTTTATGTTTGTACACAGAATAATAAAATATGCATCTCTGAGATTCTTAAATGCTTCCATCCAGAATATTTCATATATTTTCTGGGCTCTGTTGATAAGATAGAAAAAGAACAATGTAAGCAGAGGGTGCTATTTCTTGTTCCATAAATAAAGACAGTTAGTAAGTTTAATTTTGTATACAAAAGAAGAGAAAAAAGAATACAAAGCAAAATGACTTTTCCTAGCAGCGAGTGCAGTATATATGATTTGAGATTCTTTTTTAAAATTACACAACGAACATCAGTTATCTAGATGTACTTTTTGAATTTTTTCTTTTAAAAAAATATTTTTGCTAAATGTCTACAGATCTTGCAGTTTTCCATTTATGACTAAGCTTATTCCTGATATGCTTGGTATAACGAATACAGTACTTGTGCATCATATTTTTTAATAGTAATTTGTATTGTGCAGAACTTTCTAGGTTTCAAAGTCGTTTTAATGCTTTGTCTCATTTGAATTTTTCTGTGACATTATCATGGTAACTTCTACTTTACAAACTAGGCTGAGGCTTGGAGAGAGAGAAAGTGGCCTGCCCAGCAGCTCAGCTGAGTCTGAAACTCAAGTGCTCTGACTGCCAACCTCATGAGTCTTTCATTATACCAAGTCAAGTCTCCTCTCCAGCCATTTTTGCTTCCCTTTTAAACCTCATCATTTCTGAAAAACAGATCTGATGGTTTCCCTTGCATCGGTTAGGCTGGCTTTAATAAAATTATCACAAAATTTTATTTCTTTGTGAAATTTTAAGAATTTTTTGAAGTATATTATTTTAAAGTATGTTCAATATCCTTGTCAATAATGTGTTTACATATATTTATTGTACATTTAACATGAACAAGGCATTGCTCCAGCTTCTGGATACAAAATGAAAAAATGTAAAACACAGAATCTTAGTTCTCAGGGAGTTTGTAAACCCATTGCAGAAGTTTTTCATTGTAGGGTGGGTTACTAAATAACATCCTTCTTGGATCAGTAGGAGAGAAATTTTTGGAGAACAGCCTTATTGGAGATTTGTACTATATACATGGGGTCATTGAGTTGACTTGGTCAATGATTCACATGAATCCCTGCCATCGATTTTCTAAAATGATATACAATTGCAATAATTAGAGCAGCACCAGTGATCAGCTCCATAATTTATTTGGGTTGCCAATTGTAAAAGACCCAGATGGTATTGCTCCTGAAATGCTCCAGGACTAGGTTGTTGGAAGGCCTAAAAGAAACCACGTGAAAACCATATCTATTCACAGATTCTGCTAAATCCAGGTGTGATATTCACAAAATATACTCTAACAATAGGTAATATTTATTCAGTGTCAGGTTTGAGGAGATTGTTTTGTAAAAACATTTCCTATAATTCTTAGAGGAAGGCATTATCATCATCATCATCCTCATTTCAAATTGAGGAACGGAGCCTTAGAGAGAAAGCGTGTGTCAGAGCTATAAAGTGAGCCTAGGACGTCTAATTTCTTAGCTTTTGCTTTAACCACTATGCAATACTCCTCATCCTGAAAGGCACCTGAAACCTAATATTGTCAACTATATGGAGGTTAGCAATGCATGGCAGCTCTGGTTTTCTCAAGAAACTAGGAAAAGTTAGGAAGGAATATCAATGTATGATGGAAAGTCCTAGCCTCCTTTGTGAGATCCAATTGTTATATGTCTTCATGGCCCACTATTTCAGGAAGGCTTTGAAAGATGGGGGCCATTCATTAAAAGGCTCTTGAAAACTGAAAACTCCATATGTTAAAATTTTAATCTATTTATTGCACAAGAATCTGAGATCGACACACCTGAAAACTGAAAACAATTCCACTTGCTATTTTTCATAACAACACATGGCTGTGACCTAATTCTTCCTGTCTTTTTGTGATTAACTAGTTTTTATTAGTCAAATCCAACTTCTAGTTTTTTTCTCCAATTTATTAAAAGAGGGTAAAATTCTGATTTTTGCCTTTCCAGACCTTTACCTTGGAAGCTAACTTAAAACCTTAAAAAACCTTCTCTGTATCCCTTCTACAGTCTATGGATGATAACAATGAACACTATGCTTTTTGAGTGGAAACGTGGAAGAGGGCAAGTGTGACTTTGGCGAATTGTGTGAGGCACTTTACAGAATCTCATTCATGTTTTTGGCCTTTACTATCTTCTGAACAAGGGTCTAATTAGCCTTCTGTGATATATTATGTTATAAATCTTTGTAAAAGGACACGTTTTCATAAAAATTCAGCCATGTTTTAAAATACTTCATAAGTCATGGAGAACAAAGCTTATAGCATTGGCAGTTCTTGAACAAAAGTTCAATATTTATCAGCAACTTGTTCAAGGTGAACTGAGCCAAAAACAAGTATGAATTTGAAAGATTTAAATAGAATTATTAACTAACTTTGTTACACTTTTCTATTCGACCTCAATAAACAGAAAATACATATTTTCCCCTTATGCTCACAGAGCATATACAAGATTTAATTATATCCTTGGCCTACAAATGCTCCAATATTTCTTCCCCAAACTGAAACACTTGGAGGACACATTTTTTGACCAAAAACCCAAAACATTGGCTTTCCATGGTAAACAAGATAATAAAAACCCACTTCAATTTAAAAAAAAAATCTCTTCTAAATGACTCTTGAATCAAAAGGAAACAACAACAAAAAATTCAAATGCTTTAGCAATTAATGCAAATCAGCCCTCTTCACTGAGAAATCTCCATGATGTGACTAGAGCTAAACACTCAGAGTAAAATTCATGACTTCAAAATTTTTATTTGAATACAAATGAATCAAACACTTACTTTAGGAAACACCTAACCTAGGAAACTTAGAAAAAAATAAAAAATAAATTGCAGATAAAAGCAAGAAAGCAAGAAATTAATAAATATAAAGTGGATATAACTATATTTTTAAATATAGTGCTTAACTAGACTTCATCAATAAAACCAAGACTATTTTTTTAAAAAAGATACTTAATGGATAGCCTTGCAAGATAAAATGCCATATGCCTAGTTAAATTTAAATTTCAGATTGACAATAAATCTTTTTAAATGTTAGTATGCAATACATATTTACAAAAAGTAATATATACAAATTAAATAATATGTGTTATTATTATGCATATGGTTCATCTGAAATTCAAGTTTAACTGTATGTTCTATGTTACTATTTGCTAAATCTGGCAATTTTGTTAATGGAGGAGAGTATTATTTGACCATTTGAAAATTGATATTGCCAGACTGGGTGGCTCAGCTTGTAATCCCAGCGCTTTGGGGGGCTGAGGTGAGTGGATTGCCTGAGACCGCGGGTTCGAGACCCACCAGGGCAACTTGGCGAGACCTCGTCTCTAAAATAAATAAAAAATTAGCCGAGCATGGTAGTGCGCGCCTGTAGTTTCGGCTACGTGGAAGGCTGAGGTGGAAGGATCGCTGGAGCCCAGAAGGTCAAGGCGGCCACTGCACTCCAGTCTGGGTGACTGAGACTTCAACTCAAAAAAAAAAAAAGAAAAAAAGAAAAAGAAAATTAAAATTGAATCTACATGAATTTTATAAGAAAATCAAAATCAAACAAATTGCATCAAGAAAAGATGACAAATACAAAAACTGAACAAATAATTAAGTACTGAAGGAATGAAAAAGAGTGTTAAATATCTATTATAAAAAGGGTAACAGGAATTCTGCTTTCATCTTTGGAGGAGTAACAAGAACCAGATTTAACTTTCTGCACTAAAACTGGACAAAATATATGGAACAACTATTTTAAGATATTGGACAACAGACAGAACACACCATGCTCTCTGAGAGAAGGGATGGATGAGGTAAGCCCTAAGATCTTGGCTTTATACTTGCAGGCAATTTTCAGACACAGGCTAAGGTAGAGAAGGTAACACAAAGACTCAGTGAATTGTGGAATCATAGATTGGAGTTTGGGGAGGCAAAAGTGGCTGGAAATGGCAACGCATATTTCCAGAAATGAAGAACCTGCATAGAAACAAAAGCTCCAAAACCTACATAGGACTTCCTTGAAACTGCTGAGCATACATAAAGTGAAGCTCCACAAAGTGGCACCAAGAATGACTGGAAAGTTATAAGCTGAACAATTCCCACAGTGCTTGTAGGATGGGAGATACTTGAGCTCAACAACAAGAGAAGAAAAAAAAACAAACAAAAAAGGAACGTGTCTTATGACTATAGGTGCAGACATATTAAAGGGTACATTAAAATTACATAAAGAAATACCTCATCTTCAAGTAGGATTTATTCTAAGAGTGCAAGCATGCTTTAAACCATTTTAACAAATTAGTGTAATCAAATAGGATAGCACATTAACAAATCTGTGCTTTTGTTTCCCAAGGGGTGCCTGAGCATGTTTGTTACATAGGTATACTGCATAATGGTGAGGTTTAGGCTTCTACTGGACCTGTCACCCTTGCAGTGGGCATGATACCCAGTGGGTATTTTTTCAACACTTACTCCACTCTTTCCCTCCCCTTTTTAGGAGTACCCCAGTGTCTGTTGTTCCTGGACTTGTGCCCATGAGTATTTGCTATTTAGCTCCCACTTATTAGGGAGAACATGTAGTATTCAGTTTTCTGTTTATGTAATAATTCACTAGGGATAATGGTCTCTAGCTGTGTCCATGTTGCTGCAAAGGACATGATTTTGTTCTCTTTTTTTTTCTGAGTTGAAGTCTCACTCTTGTCACCCAGGCTGGAGTACAGTGGCACACTCACCGCCACAGCAGCCTCCACCTGCTGGACTTAGGCTATCCTTCCACCTCAGCCTTCCGAGTAGCTGGAACTACAGATGCACACCACCACGTCTGGCTAGTTTTTATGATTTATTGTACAGACAAGGTCTCACCAAGTCGCCCAAGGTGCTGGGATTACAGGCTAAGCCACCACGGCTGGCCGATTTTCTTTCTTATGAGTGCATGGTTTTTTATGGTATATATGTATCACGTTTTGCTCGTCCAGTCTAATATTGATGGGTATCTAGGTTGGGTCTCTGTTTTTGCTCTTGTGGTTGGTTAGTGCTATGATTAACATATAAGTGCAGGTGTCTTTTTGGTAGAGTAATAGTGCTCCTTTGGATATATAACCAATAGTAGGATGATGGGTCAAATGACAAAGCTATTTTTAGTTCTTTGAGAAATCTCTAAACAATTTAACAGGTATTCTTTTTTTTTTGAGTTGGAGTCTCACTTAGTCACCCAGACTGGAGTGCTGTGGCCGCTCCCGGCCACCGCAGCCTCGACCTGCTGGGCTCTGGCGATCCTTCCGCCTCAGCCTTCCAAGTAGCCGGAACTACAGGTGTGCGCTACCACGCCCAGCTAATTTTTTGATTTTATTGTAGAGATGAGGTCTCGCCAAGTTGC
>NW_007253381.1:478841-480341 GCF_000164805.1 Carlito syrichta
CTTCCGCCTCAGCCTTCCAAGTAGCCGGAATTACAGGCATGCGCTACCACGCCCGGCTGATTTTTTGATTTATTGTAGAGATGAGGTCTCGCTGCCCAGGCGGGTTTCGAGCCCGCGGGCTCAGGCAATTCACTCACCTCATCCTCCCAAAGGCGCGGGATTACAGGCTGAGCCACTGAGCCCGGCATAACAGGTATTCTTGATGAAAGCTCAAAAACAAATAGAAAAAGATGGAAAATTTCTAAATATGAGAAATATTATTAGATATAAACAACAAACATCACATTAGATACTGAATGTATTTCCATTAAATCCAGGAAGAAAAATATAAAATGCTATCATCATTTTTTTCACATTGTTCTGAAGATTCTTTCTAGTTAACACAATCAGACAATAAATTAGAGGCATCTGTATTAGGAAAAAATTTCATCATTATTATATGAAGAAAATATACAACATGCTTAGAAAATTAAATAGATCTAAATTAAATAGTATTTAAGTTAATAATACAGTTCACAACATTGTTTGGAAGACATAGAAATAGTTTATATCAGCAACAGATAGTTAATATTAATTTTTTGAATTTCAATGATATCAACAAAGAATGTGAAAAGTCCCAAACTAAATGCATCAAGAAGTACATACATCTTTGTGAAGTCAGCAATGAGGTTTTGCCTGAAAAGATATAGGCCTAAATACATGTATGTGTCAGGATATCATCTTTCTCAAATTTGTATGTCAATCTTCTGAAACCCCCTTTATAACTGTAATGTTTGGTGGGCAGTCAGTGGAAGGAATTATGCCAAATTTTTATCTTTGTTTTCTTTTTTGTTTTTTAGATTGTCTGAAAGACTGTATGTGCAAAATTGCTGAAAAATTGTTTTGAAAGGAATTTTATTGTGTAGAGACTCAATTTACCAGATATTAAAAAATTATATGATATAATTAAAACATTATGGCATTAGCACATAATGAACAAATAAATGAATGAAACAGTAAATAGAGTCCATAAAGATATGAAAAGAAAAATTTCATTGGAAATCTATGGAGTAGGAATGTATTTTATAATGAATAATGTTAGGAAAAATGGATTTCTCTTTGAAAATAAAAAGTTAAAAATCTACTTTGTATAAGATATAAAAATAAATTCCACTGAATTAAATATTGAAACATAAAAACAATTAAAATACTAAAAGCAATACTTTATTATCTTCAAGTAACTAATGTCTTTTAAGTATGACATAGAACTCAAATCATAAAGAAAAAGATTAATATATATTATTATGTAAAATTTTAAAAACTTGGTGTGGTAAAATATTGGAAATAACATTAAAGGATAAATGACAGATCAAGGAAAAAACCTGCTGTTTATCTGTCTATCTATCTATCTATCTCACTATATCTGTGATATATAAAACATTTTTACAAATCAATAAAGACAATCCACTGGGAAACTGCACAAAACCTATTTTTTTTTTTTTTTTTTTTTTTTTTTGGGGT
>NW_007253381.1:480566-485957 GCF_000164805.1 Carlito syrichta
GGTCTCGAACCTGCTGGCTCAGGCAATCCACTCACCTCAGCCTCCCAAAGCGCGAGATTACAGGCTGAGCCACCGAACCCGGTTCACAAAACCTATTAACAGGTAATTTGAAAGAGTAAATTCAGATGATCAAACACATAAGAATTTTCTAAACCTTGTGAATGATGTTAAAACTTGAATTGAGATATAATGTTCATATTTAATGTATTATATTTATAATCATTTAATAACTAATAATTCTCAGAATTGGTTGGGTTATGGGGAAAAATAATTTTTGTGTACTTTAGTGCTTATAAACTATTATAATATTTTGGAAAGAAATTTTACAGTACTCGTCACATTTAAAAATATTTTAACCTTTTGATAGAAAAATATTACTTTTAGGATACATTATATTAAAGCTTCTTTAACAAGCTAGATTAGTACAAAGTCACCTGGATACTTTGGTCACCGGTTTCTTTTAGGCCTTGGAGTCTACATACCCCAGAATCAATTGACTAATGCCTGTATTTGACTTTTACAGGTCTGAGCACTATCCCATGTCCTTTTTGATGAGCCCAGCCTCATACTTCATGGTTTTTAGAATATTTTGCGTTAGTAAGGCATTTGTCTTCTACTATTATCCCCTTATATGTGATTTCTCAGAACAAAACCCTTTGCCTTCTACCTCTAAAGTTGTTTCTAACATAAAACTAAGCTCCTGGACCATAGCATCTTCAATACTGTGTAGGAGGTCCTGTATTCACATAAAATCCAACTCAGAAAAGAGTCATGTGAGACTCAAGGTTGATATACCCCCTCAGTGCTTCCAGCTGTTATTAAACTCCTAGTCTAATATATGCAACCATTATCTTTCATACATTTTAAAATGCAGATTTTTTTCTCCTTTCGGCATCCCTGACATCATGACATGTCTTAAAATCAATGACATATTGCAGTTCAATTGGCAGTATATTTTCTTTATTGGTAGGACTTAAAGTAACAGTACATCTTATAGTCAATGGTATTTTAGTTTCAGTAAAATTCAGTTGTTATACATAGTTTAATGAAATATTTTATTCTATAGTAAGTATTTTTTATATTATTAATGAGATATGTCACATGGAACTACATCAGAACTCTGACCATTATGGTTAATATATATTTTTTAAATTTTTGTTTTTAGGCCAGGTGCGGTGGCTCAGCCTGTAATCCCAGCACTTTGGGAGGCTGAGGCAAGAGGATTGCCTGAACCCACAGGTTCAAGATCAGCCTGGGCCACTTGGTGAGACCTCGTCTCTACAGTAAGTCACAAAAAACTAGCCGGACGAGGTGGTATGCATCTGTGGTTCCACTGCTTGCAAGGCTGAGGCGAAAGGATTACCAAAGTCCAGCAGGTGGAGGCTTCGGTGGCCATGAGCGTGCCGCTGCACTCCAGCCTGGACAACAAGAGTGAGACTGCAACTCAAAAAAAAAAAAAAAAAAGTTTGTTTTTGCCCCTATTTAATGTGTTATCTCATCAGTGTCTTAAGATATTTCTCTTTGTTCTAAGACTATTATTTACCAGAAATAGGTATTTGTAAACTGATGACATGCTTTGGTCTTATTCACGACCCTGATAATGCAATCAAGTTCTGGTTTCTAGGTTTTGTCTTACTTAATATCATTATATTTTGACCATTGATTTTTCTCTCTTTTCCCTATTCCTTCAAATGATTGTTTCTTTAGTTTGGAAAGATTACATGGACTAAAACTTAGATAAAGTTTCTCTGAGAGAGTGTTTTTGAGAGAAGTTAAATCCATTTATGCCACTTAGTAACTGTGTAGACTGTAGCAGATTATCACATTCTCTCAGCTTCAGTGTCCTCATTTGTAAAAGCCTAGTTCACCTCAGTGTTTTGGAGAACAACAGCTAAGATAATGCATATAAATGTACTTTCTAAACTCTAAAGCTATGACATTTCTGGAGATTATTAATAGCCTCAGAGGGCACCTTCAATAATAGCTAGTTTTAAGTAATTTTCTGAGCAATGACGCAAGACGCCCCTTACATAGTGAGCTAATCTAGGATGAGTTCCTTTATTCCTACTATTGCTCATTATTGTGTTTTCTCATCCCTGATACCTGCTCTAGTGTTCAGATAGCCTTAAAAAATAGAGTTATATCAAGGTCATAGCACAAGCCTATGACAGAGTAAAGGGAAAACGTACCTATCTTATAAGCCAAGTTGCTCTATCTTCACCAGATGGTTTCCCATGCATATAGTGTTCTTTCTATGCATAATTCTAAAGTGAACATTCTGCTTCTATAATCTTGTATTCAATCTGCAACCACAGTATCAAGTACAAATTGCTAACCAATGCAGAACTCTATTCACTACAATATTCTATGAGCAATACAACTGCAAGCGTGGAAGACACTCAGAGTCAAACCCTTGCCCTAACGGGTAATCATATCTGAAGCACCTAAGATAAATTATAATTTGGTCTATTCTCAATGACCTCTTGAGGTGTTTTTCCAACCTCCCCAGGAACACTTTGCAATATTTAGCAAATGTTACTGTCAGTAAATACTTCTTTGTACTTCAAGGAAGTTTCTCATGCCACAGAGTGACCAATCTTATTTTTGTTCTGTCTTGTTTTTACCTTAGTGAGATAAGGTAATACTGACAACATACCATTGTTTTGAGCTTTTCACTGACTTGTTATAAAACTCTTTAATAAAGAGCTCCTTTTGATGACAAGGTAACACCCAAACTTGTTAGCATGACACAGAAGGCCCATTAGAATCTACCTATATACCTGGAACCAACCATGCTGTCCATCAAAAGAGGACTGGATTAAAAAAATGTGGTACATATACATGATGGAATACTATACAGTCATAAAAAAGAACAAAATCATGAATTTCACAGCAACCTGGATGGAGCTAGCATCTATAATATTGAGTGACCTCTCACAGAAACAAAGATCTGCGTATCACATATTCTCACTCATATAGTGGACCTTGATCATCCAACGCACTACCATAAAAAAATGACTGACAGTGGTGGGAAACTATGGGGGGAGGATGGGACTAATGGTAGTAAACATCTGTCTGGGGATGGGGAGACACCTGTTATCAACAAGGGGGCCTGAATGAAGCATATTTGTATACCTAACCCTTAACTGTACCCCGCAATACCAAAATAAAAAATATTGATTAAAAAAAAAGAATCTACCTATATGTATATTTTTAAATTTTTAATTTAAAAGATGTGGGGTACAATTCAGCATTAGGTATACAAATGTTCATTATTCAGGTACCCTTGTTGATGAGGTGTGCTCCCTTATCCTCCACAGTTTCCACTACTGTCAATCCTGTCTCCTCCCGCCAACCCACAGTTTCCCACTACTGCCAAGCCCTTTCTTATAGTATTATGGTCTACTTATGAGTGAGAACAGGTGGTACACAGTTCTTTGTTTCTGTGATAGATCACTCAGTATTATAGACTCTAAGCCCATCCAAGTTGTTGTGAAATTCATAATTTTGGCCTTCTTTATACATATTCCATCGTGTATATGAACCACATTTTAAAAATCCATTCCAGTTTTGATGAGCAGCACAGTTACTTCCATGTTTCCGCTAATGTGAATAATGCTGCAATAAATATGCAAGTGCAGGTATCTTTTTCATAGAGTGATTTGAGTTCTATCAGAAATATTCCCGGAAGAGAGCTTGCAGGGTTGTATGGAAGATCGAGAATCTACCTATATTTATAGTACTATTTCTATACATTTGGTATTTAGTTCTGCTAATGTACTTTCCAGACCCCAAGAATGTGTTCTTTAACATGTCTTGTTTTTGGGATCTATCCTCCCCTTGTCTTCCCAGTTGAGTCTTACCTTTATATCAATATTCAGCACAGATATCACCTGTTCTGAGAAGACTTCCCTCAGTCTCCTAAGCAGTTGGATACATTGTACTCCTTCCAAGCTTCTGTTACATGATTTGATTATTTAGGCAGGTATTGCTTTTTAATGGTTTGCATGTTATTTCTCACTCTTCCTAGACTGTGAGGAAGTAAGTCTGAGATGAGTTTTATTCATGTACTCTCTGTGGAGGTGACTGACACATAATAGGGATCAACAGATGAGTTGAAAGAAGGAATGGATGAATGAATGTCATAATACTTTCCTGTATTCAGAGAACCAAAAAGAACTCTTTTTGCCATAAATTAGAGGGAATGTGAATACAAAAACATGAAAGACCTGCCAAAACTTTAGCATGTTAAGTGTCTGTAAAGTTATTCTAACACAAGTTACCGTTATCAGAAATTGTTGAAGGACAATTTTAAGTATGAATATCACTTGGAGAGACATCATGGCAGGTTCCTATGTGTCATCCCTAATGTGAAAAAACATTACTAAGCCAGAAAGTCAAGCATTGATGTTTTATTATCAAAGAGTGATTTTTTTCCATTAGCTTTTCAGTAGCCGTCAGCAGGACATTTTGCAAAAGCATATGGATGTTGGCAACCAGTGATGTATCAGATGCATGCCATTAAAACACTTCCAGCGGTCTATCAATGCCATTAGGGGCTCTGAAGGCCAGAGATGAAAGACAGAAGATCTGCTTAGACAAAACCCACTGACACTGGCATAGAATTGTGACATAAATAACCTGTCAAGAGGTTTTCCTGATTTTGTTAATAAATAAAAATATAACTTCCCAGGAAGCATGTCCTAGGAAGGGAAAAGTGACTCAGAACTGGGAGCAAACTGGGATGGTATAGTCATTTTTGTTCCCACTGTGGAGGGAAATATTTAAACTGCATTTTCAAGCACTCACAATTGTGTTTTCTCAACATTATCTTCCCTCATAGTATACTGACGGCTACTGTTTCTAGATGGTTTGTTAATTTTTTTGTATCCTGTTTCCAAGAAGGATTTGTGTTTTCTTTAGTTCTATCCTCTGATGAAGAGGTTAATGAGTATTAAATTCATCAAGTTTTATTTTTGGGGTTGTTCAATTAGAGTTAGTGAGAGCAAGAAGAAAAGAGAAGAGATTGTGTAATTTACAAACTAGAAAATCTATTCCCTCTGCCCATTATTATGGCTATTGATGACATATATAAGACACCAATGGGATAACACTCTCTGGATCCGTGCATTAGTATTTAGGACAATGGTATGAATGAAAATGTTGGGGGGAAATAGAGAACTTTAGGATTGCTTAATTACTGCCCGAAATAAAAATTATGTTGACTCTTCAGAATCGCTATTTTCTGCTTTTAATGAGGAAGGCTGTGATAATTACCATGCATCTGTTGGGACTTGAATTAGCTATTAAAGGAAGAGAGGAGATATAGGTTTCTTTCATAATTGAGAATATAGGGTTTCTTGTATGTACACTTTTTTTTTTTTTTTTTTT
>NW_007253381.1:486114-488804 GCF_000164805.1 Carlito syrichta
CTCACTTCAGCCTCCCAAAGGCGCGGGATTACAGGCTGAGCCACCGAGCCCAGCTTATATGTACACCTTTTAAATAAATGGGCAATAGCCTTTCTTTCTTTTCTTCCCTTCCTTCCTCCTTCCTTCCCTTTCTCCCTTTCATCTTTTCTTCCCAGAACTAGATTTTGAGGTTTGAATAAAGATTTCTTCCAGTTCTCTATAATATGTGTTTTTATTTTTTAGGAAGCTTATTTTACCTTTGTGAGTAGTATTATTCTACTCAATTCTAAAGATATTAAAGTTCATTATTGGTTTTGTGCATCATATATGACACTTTGTCATAGTTGTTATAGTGGTCATATCTGTATTTGTAAACAGGTTGAAGGTTAAGAGTCTTGGGCTTGGAGTCATGAGTTTTCCCTGCCATATGACCTTGAGAATGATGCTCAAATTCTTTAAACCTTATATTCTTGATCTATAAATGCAAATATAACAATTTAATTATTCCATAGCCTAGTAGTACCTACTCCATATGTTTACTGTGAAGATTTAATGAGATAATGGCACAAATATACAGACCACATATATTCGTTTTTTAAAAAACCCATACATTTGACCTTTCGCTTTGTTTTGGAATCCTGGGGTTAGAAGGTCAGTTGTAAATCGGAAGGATAGGATTTAGAAAACTGTATGTGTATATATCATCTCTCCAGGTGATTCTGATATACAAATGTATCTAGAGCCACTGGTCTAAAGGGTTTTCTTGCTTCAAAACAGAGACCATTTTAACAAGTGAGGATTCCCATCCTACATTTACAATCTCTCAGAAATTTGAGTCTTAAAATTTTTCCAGGAATCTATTTCAAATATTTCTCAATGCCATTATATCTTTTCTTAAATCTTCTGCCATAGCCTGAGCTCTCAATCTGTCTGTCAAAATCTTGGGTTTGCCGGGCTTGGTGGCTCAGCCTGTAATCCCGCGCCTTTGGGAGGCTGAGGTGAGTGGATTGCCTGAGCCCGCGGGTTTGAGATCCGCCTGGGCAGGTGAGACCTCATCTCTACAATAAATCAAAAAATCAGCTGGGCATGGTAGTGAGTGCCTGTAATTCCGGCTACTCGGAAGGCTGAGGCGGAAGGATCGCCGGAGCCCAGCAGGTTGAGGCTGCGGTGGCCGGGAGCGGCCACTGCACTCCAGTCTGGGCGACAGAGTGAGACTCCAACTCAAAAAAAAAAAAAATTTGAGTTTATACTTACTTTGGAGTCTAGTAGTTAAGAGACAAATAACTCACATAAGTGGTCTGATAAGGTGTGATATAACATCCTCACGGGGAGAGGAGAACACAATCCATGTTCTTATCACAGTGAAACATATGTCACTCAGCACATCGTATTTGGAATCATTTCAAAGCTACATAGCACATGTCTTCTGGATAGTTATACCTAGGGGTTCATACTATGTCTTTAAGACTCAATAACTTCTATCACTTAAGCCTTCCTTGCTCTCTATTGGTTTCATTCTCAAGCAGGTCCTTGACACCATTTCTCTCAGCTTAGCCATCCCAGCAGAAAGAGTGCTTCTTTTTTTTCCCAACAGTTCCAGTACTAGTCCCAGGATTAGGTCTCATTGAATGTGACTGGGACCACATACCGGTTCATGAAGTACCAACACAGCTAGGAATAAGATACAGGTATCTACTTTGCCTTAATAACATGTCAATTCCTCTGTGAATGAGGTCAACCACACTAAGAAAAAACAAAGAAATTTAAGACAAGTGATTCTTTTGAGAAATATTGAATGGCTGATATCAGAAGAAGAGAAAACCTGCTGAGCAGACAATAGACAACACGTGTCCACAACATTATATAAAGCCCTTAGTCTCTTAACTGTGAAACCTCCCACCATGAAGATTTCACCGAGTCTTAGGAAGGGAAGACTAAGCTTGGACCTCTTCTTTGAGAAAACTTAGTAATTTTAGAAAGATTTAAACATGTTTTTTACCCAACATTTTTCTCTACTAATTTATATAATTCTTGTCTACTTTTTGCTAGTGTAATGGGGAAGAGGGTTGAATTTTTTTTTTTTAGTTGGAATCTCACTCTGTTGCCCAGACTGGAGTGCTGTGGCCGCTCCCGGTCACCACAGCCTCGACCTACTGGGCTTTGGTGATCCTTCCACCTCAGCCTTCCAAGTAGCTGGAACTACAGGCGCGTGCTACTATGTCCAGCTAATTTTTAATTCATTGTAGAGATGAGGTCTCGCCAAGTTGCCCAGGTGGGTCTCGAACCCGCAGGCTCAGGCAATTCACTCACTCAGCCTCCCCAAGCGAGGGATTACAGGCTGAACCACCGAGTCTGGCTGGGTTGAATTCTTTAGAAGACATTTGAATATGTTGAATGCCATATTTGATGACATTTTGTCTTTTTTTTTTTTTTTTTTTGAGTTGGAGTCTCACTCTGTCACCCAGACTGGAGTGCAGTGGCCGCTCCTGGCCACCACAGCCTCTACCTGCTGGGCTCCGGCGATCCTTCTGCCTCAGCCTTCCAAGTAGCCGGAATTACAGGCATGTGCTACCATGCCCAGCTGATTTTTTGATTTATTGTAGAGATGAGGTCTTTCTGCCCAGGCGGGTCTCGAACCCGCGGGCTCAAGCAATCCACTCACCTCAGCCTCCCAAAGTCGCGGGATTACAGGCTGAGCCCCCGAGCCCGGC
>NW_007253381.1:488945-505350 GCF_000164805.1 Carlito syrichta
CTTTTTTTTTTTTTTTTTTTTTTTAACCAGAGTGGACTGCACTTACATATAAGCCCAAGAAGAGTAGGCTGCTTGAGAGAGATTTGTCTTCTGGGAGCCAACAGGTTCACAGTTACTAAAATCCCATATATATGTGCCAAGTCAGTTTCCTCCTACGCAAAAGTAAACATACTATTTAGGTGTTAAACATACTTTCAGGTATGCAGTGGTTGCTCTCTTTGCTTTCTCTACTTCTTCCAGGAACCAAATTTTTAGGAATTAATGCAGTTCCTTGGGTTTCCTAATTTATAGCAGTTTGGATTTTCTGAAGTAGCTCCAATTTCATGCATTCATATCACCTCAGTAAAGAAGATTTGTGATACCAATTTAAAGGTGTGTGTGGTTTTTTTTACTATTATACTTTGCAAATATTTATATACAAATATATGAACAAATCTAAAAATAGACTTTTATTCCTAATTTGTGCTTCAAAAAGCATGTGGTTTCAGATAGTCCAGTTGTGGACATGGCGGTGTGCAGACATTTGATGCAGCCACCCCTTCTTGGCCTGAAATTATTCCAAGTTAAAGAAAGAAAAACCAAAAACAACTCTGTTAATTGTCCTTCATGTACACACCTCTGTGCTTGGAAATATGACTGGAAATTCATTAAATGTGAGCTTTAGCTTCTGTTCTCAAGGATGTTAGACTTAAGAAGGATGGACAATTCATAAGAGATAAGCAACAGACACATCAAAGAGTAAACACATACTGTCTCTGGGAATATGGGTTGGTATAATCTTTTTGCAGGATGATTTATTAATATCTACAAAAATTTTAAATGTGAAATCTATAAAAATTTAAAGCGATACCAGAGAAGGACATGAAAAAATTAAAACAACAATTTCTGAGTGGGGAAGGCATTTCTAAGTATGTCATAAAACCAGTAACAGCAGAAACTTACAATTAAACTATATAAAAATCATTATTTCTACATGACAGAACAAATAATAGTCAAAAGCTGAATGGGAAATTGTAATGTATAATCCACAAAAAGAACTACTTTCTTAATATATAAAAATCCCTTACAAATCAACAAAAATGAGAATAGGAAACCATTAGAAAAAAAGACAATATCAATAGTCAGATCACAGAAAAGAAAGTGTAAATACCTATTAAACATTTTAAAAGATGCTTATTCATACAAAGTTACACCCAGACTAATATACCATTTGACCTCTAAGTAAGGCAAAGATCTTATTATGTGTGTTCTGTTAAAATGAGAATGTGGGGAAACAGTCACTCCTATACATTTCTATTAGAAATGTAAATTGGTACAAACTCTACAGCAGGCAATTTGACAATAGTTACCATATTTTAAAATATAGCTCCCCTCTGACTTGATAGTTTTATTTCTAGAAATGTATCCTTTTAGGGACATATTTGTCCATTTGCCAAATTATATGTATAGAAGTTTGTTTATTATAGCATTATTTGAACTAGCAAACAAACAAACAAAAAAACTGTATATAGCCTAAACATCCATCAAAGGAAGACTAGGTAGATTAAAGTATGTCACACCCCTCCACAGAATGCTACTCAGCTGCATAAAAGAAGGAAATTCCCTTTACGTACTGAAATACAGCCAAAAGGCCAAGATTTATGGTTAAGTAAGAAAAAGAAAGACATAGAATATATATTTTTGGCATATATAAAAGAATATGGTAACAGAAGTTGTCCTAGGAATGGGAACCGAATGGGTTTCAAACAGTGGTCTTCAGGAATCTTGCTTTTTCCTAAATACTCTTTTATAGCTTTTGTTATTACACCATGTGACTTTACTCAATCTTCAGAAATTAATATAATTTTAAAAATACAATAAAATACACCTAACAGTCAACCCAGCAGTTCTACCACTAGGAATTCACCTAACAATATAGTTCATAATTGGCAAAGCACAGCCCATCGGTAGCAGCTGTAAAAGAGAATCCCATGTGTGGTGATTTGAAATGTTCTCCAATGCAAACTGTACAATAGAGAAAAAGCAAAAAGCAGGTTGCAGAAAAACATGTACTATGCAACTAAGAACGTTGTGGGAAAATAAGCATGTGCCCTTTGTGTGTATTTCATGTTTTTCATTTATATTAAAACGTTCGTGTATATATAACATTTGTATAGGCATGGAACATCTATGTGTGTGGACAGACACACAGATACTTAAGACAGGAAGCCTGGGGGTTATGAATAGAACTGAGACTTGCATTGCAATGTGTCTGTTTATATACCTTATGAATTTTAAATTCCCGTGTCCAGATAATAATTAATCAAACAAAAGGGAAAACATAAAGACAAGGGCAAACATGCCATTTTATTGGTTTGTGAACAGCTGAATTGACCTTCTGGATGAAGAGAATCATGCTGAGTTAAAACTAGCATTAGAGGAAGAGCCAAGCTCATCATGTGCAGAGCTGAAGTCCTAGTGATACATTTGGGTTCTCTTTCATTCCAAAATGACCAGATAGCCAAAAAAGACAACTACAGTTGATAGATGACTCCATATTTTGAACAATAATAGGCTTGTTTTAAAAAGATATTCAGCTTATGACGATTTCTTTCTCATAAAAAATGTTGGACTTTTTATATCCTTCCATGGAATTTGGCAGACAAAAAAAAAAAGGAGGGAAATGTTAGCTTTTCCACGCTGCCCATTGTGCAAAATTCTGAAATGTTCAGAACACAAGAGCCACATGCAACAAGCACAATGACCTTAAAAATTTCTCAGGCAGATGTATCGGAGTCCATTTCACATTGCAGATGTCCTTGGCCAGCGGGCGAGCGTACAACTGGCTGGATGCCGCCTCCACCACAGCCGGTCTAGGGATGGGCATTAGCTTTTGATTTAAAGAGGCGGGAGGGTATGTAATGGCGGAGAGTGAGGCATGTTATTCAGGGTCAGGCTGAAAAACAAGTGTGAGGATGCTTGCTGGGGGCGGGGGGCACTTCATCTGGGGAGAATTTCTGAGATGTAGTCCTGCCTCTGGAGGTGAATGGCAACCCCTAGCTGCAGAGTCAAAGTCATTTTATCATTTTGGTAGCGTTTCTTTGTATCAGTAGTTGCTCTTGCTGCCTTTTCTATATAGGAGCTGTCCAATTCTGGAGTTCCAAAGCTGTGTGAGGCAGGCACGCATTAGCTCTGGATGTTTCCTCATGCTATCTGCTATTTTCAATCAGGAGTTCCCCTAGTTCTGCCTCTCACGTCCTTAGCTGGGGCACTCTCCATCTCCAATCCTCCGCTTACTCCTTGTTTCCAGATTGGGTCTCATCACAAATTCCTTGACTTCGGAAGTGGACTGTTTTGTGATCATCCTGCCCAGCCTGCGTTCCTTCTTCCTTTCAGCATCCTGGGAGCCATTCCTTTCTTGCTCAGTCCATGCAACTCTGACCGTGAGGACCGCAAAGTCTCTGGATCCGGGACCAGAAGCTGGGCTCAGACCCAGTGAGCACCCCAGATCCCCCCAGCCACAGTGATTGACTTATGGGTGCACATGTGACCCAATTGAGCAAAGTAGAATGAGCTTCAGGATTGGAGTGAGAGGTTCTGGGACACGCTCTTTCCCACTGGATTTGGACTGAAGAGAATGGGAGCCTGAAGCAGTCACACAGCATCACACGGAGCCCAACAGTGAATGGCAGACACCCAGTCCATGGCAGAGCCCAGGATGCAGAGAAACTGAGTCAAAGGACACTGTGTGATCCCTGAACTGACCAGGCCTAAATGTCTACCCTGGACATTTTGGCTATGAGCCCCTTAAACCCAGCACCCTTCGTTTCTCCGTCTCCTTAGACTAACTTGGGTTTTCAATGATCTTCCAGAGAGAGAGAGTCCTGACTAAAATATCTCTGAGGGTGATTACAGCAATAAACCTGTACACACGTCTTTGCTCTTTCCAAACATTTTTATCTGTGTTAACTAATTTGTTCTCTCAGCAATCCCATGCAATTGTCAGAAAGACAATTTAGACTAATCCCCATTTATATTTGGGAGAACTAGGTTCATAGAGGTTAAATGACTGGCTTAGAGTGGCTATAGCTAGTAAGAAACAGAGACTGTCCTGAAACTCAGGACTCTAGATTCTGTGCTCTTTGTAGTACCTTCTACATCAGGGTTGGGCATGACTGTGGGTGTTTTGGTCTCTTCTCTCTCATGCATCTTTGGGCTGTGAGCTCAGAGGAGCTATCATCCTTCCTCTGAAGCTAGCACTGGGGACCCTTGGCATACACAGCCAGGAGAATGTCTGGGGCTTGGGGAGAAGTAGAAAAGGGAGCCTTAAAGGGGGTTAAAAAACAAGCACTTCTTTTATCCCAAAGAAGTGCCAGGGTAGAGCCTATTTAGCAATCAGAAATAAGCCACCCCTGGGTAAAGAAAGCACTAAAGGACAAAACAAAACTAAGGGAAGCTGAGGAGAGTGACTGTCAGTGAGCATCAGGGTGAATTTAGAGGAGGGAAACTAAGGAGAGAGTATGGGTGGAGGCGGTTCTACCTTTGTAGAGCTGCCTCATTTGCTGTGAGCCCCTTAACAGACTGAAACCCAGTGCCTGCTGGGTTGCTGCTGGGCCTCCTGACCTGGTTGGTTGAGGTCCTGGCTTTCCCCTTCTCCTCACCCATCCTTCCTCTTGTCTCATCTTTTTCCACTGCCAATTATGCTAAAGAATGGTATAAATATTAACATGATTGTTGGTGAGAAAAGAGTAGGATATCAAGTATTTTCTTTTTCTTTTTTTTTGAGTTGGAGTCTCACTCTGTCACGCAGACTGGAGTGCAGCGGTCGCTCCCGGCCACTGCAGCCTCAACCTGCTGGGATCCGGCAATCCTTCCGCCTCAGCCTTCCAAGTAGCCAGAATTACAGGCACGCGCTATCACGCCTGGCTAATTTTTTGATTTATTGTAGAGATGAGGCCTCGCCTGCCCAGGCGTGTCTCGAACCCGCAGGCTCAGGCAATCCACTCACCTCAGCCTCCCAAGGCGCAGGATTACAGGCTGAGCCACTGAGCCTGGCTCAAGTATTTTCGATTTATTTTTTGTTCTTGATTTTTATTTTAATTCTTTGCTTTGAGAATAAAGGTCACAAACCCACCAATACATTATAGGGTTCAGTTAAGAATGAAGAGCCCCTAAGGCAAGTTTCAACAGACTTACCCCATATTATAGCATAGAATTCCATATACAGATATTCAGAGTAGATTGGTTAGGAGCAAATCCTATGTTGTGATATAAGGCAAGGTATTGTAAATACTGCATACAATCTTGGTTCTGTCACCTAAATATGAATGAAATACTATGCATCATTTCTTGTAAGAAGAGTTTCATTTTCCTTTTACATCTTTGAAATTATCTTCCTATCAGCAGATGTATAATATCTATGTGTAAGCTGTGCTTTTTTCTTAATCAGAAGATGGAAGCCATTTTGTGTATTACAGAAAAATAAAATTCCTGGATGACGTTTGAAATATTCTCCCTACATTTATCACTGTCTTTGAGGCATGGGAATTCAAGACCTCAGACATCAATCTAATAAAATCTGCTAGGTTAAAAAGGGAAGGGAAGCAGCATCCGTTAACATGTTCTGGAATTAAGGTAATTTTTTTTCTTTTAAAAAATCACCCACATGTCTGCAAAAGAGAATGCTGGTGGTTCAAGATGTCATGGGATCCTGGGGAGTGGCAAGGTCATTGATGAGCTCACACTTTCCTCTCCCATCTGCCCTTCCCCCCAACTCCAGGGCCTAACCTCTAGCGACCCCTCCACCAGCTCATGGTTTTTTCTTCATCAGGTCTTGGCAGGTAGTTTGTCAAGCTGATCTTAATCAGATCACTGTGTAATTACAGAGGGACTGTCAGGATATTTTTGGTTGTCATCGTCTAACAAAATGCAGATTGCATGGCATGTATACATAGAATTACTCTGTAATTCAAAGTAAATTGACATTTAATTTCAATTTAATTACACAGGAATTACAGACATGACAGATACAGTCTAATTAGAAAGCAAAGTATAAGAATCTGTTTATGGACTGGAAATTCATATTATGTCACATTTTAACAGAATCAAAATAATTTCTCTGAATTTTTGTAAATGATATATAATGACAACAGTAATAATTAAAACTGTGCTCTTGGCCCTTTCCCAGATGCATATACACTGGTGATCACTGAATGAAGCTGACATGATCATTTCCGTGGTACAGGAAACTGACATTTGGTGAAGTTAGTAATGTGCACTGCGTCACATAGTCCAGAAATGGTCAAGGTGAAATTTAAATTCTGTTCCACCAGACTCTAAGATCCGGCCTCTAGAACACTAAACTTCCCCTCGTTTTTACATCTAGGGAGAGAAGAAAGAAGCATGGAATACATGTTCTAAGCCTTGGCTTTGGCAGCCAGAGTTTCTCTCGGGCTGTGGCTAGAAAAATTGAGCTTTTTCACCTTTCCCTTCTGCCTGCTTCCTCCCTCTTTTTCTTCTTTTCACTAACTTAACAAATGTTTACCCAACTGGACACCCACTCTGTTGGGCATTGTACTGGGTGCTGGGTGTTAAGTGCCGATGGAAGCCAACAGTGTTTTGGCCTCATGGGGCTTCTTTTCCCTGTTCTTGTCACCTTCTAGATGGGACATCTTGAGCATCCCACTCAGCAGCCAGGGTGTGTCATGGACCCCAACTATATGGCTGCAACATGCAGTTATCAGGAGCTATCAGGATTCAACCTGGGAACAGGCGCAGGTGGGATGGGGAAGCACGCAGAGCCCATTTAGAGGACGCTTGGATAGTTTCACCAAGATTCAGGGTATACAGAGAGCTCTTGTTTCTCGCTTGGTGAGGCTTCCAGCTGAAGCAGATTTTTTTTTTTTTTTAATGCATATGATCCCTACCTTAGTACAAAACAAATCACAATATCACAACCTGGGCCACTTCCTACGTTTCCAAGACGAGGTCTATCTAACTTCAGTGACTGCAGAATTTTCCTTCTAGTTAATTCACTAACTTCCTTCAACTTCTTTTATTTCTACTGTCTTATCCCTCCCCTATCCCTCATTTAGTTTTAATCCCTTCCTTGGGTATAATACTTTACAGTCGGTAAAATGCTTTTTCTTACAATGTCATGTAATTCCTAAGCACAAGTCTGTAAAGAAGTCAATGTTTTTATCATATCCAGCTGATAGGGAAACCAGTAACCAGAGATGTTCAAAGACATTCACCCTGAGCCTCTGTTTGTGGGTAGGAGTAGAGTTTCAGATTCAGCTCTCCCAGGGTTAATGTAAACTTCTGTCTCAGGACATCAGCTGCTAGTCTTTCAGGAGTGAGCATCTTTGTCTCTTTCCTTTTATCTCAAATTTCAGTGTTGACATGTCACCTATAGTATAATTGTTGATTTAATATTTTAAAATGATTTTAAGATATTTGAATACACTTATCTTTAAAGGTAATCTCATATGACTCCTTTGAATGGACAGCTAGCATCACTTGATAGGAAGAGAAGGTAAGCAAAAATCTAAATACATGCGTAACAGAAATGAAACAACATCACTAGATCGTAGCTAGTCACCATTGTTTGCTGAAGGTTCTTTGATGCCAGTTCTTTGTTGACAATTGAACTTCGCAGAAGTGAGAGGTCTGTAAAATGTCTCCTAATACCAAGCAGAGACTTTCCCCTTAATGTGACATGTAGCTCTGAAAAGAATCACAAAGGACAAGCTTCTCACTTTGTATTCAATATTTTTTGATGTTCTATCTGTGTCCTAGCCAAAGCACACCAAGTTAAACATTGTTCTGGTCTAACCACTCCATTTCACATGAACTCAATCTTACTTATTCCTACCAAGAATGCCCAGAAAGTCACAGTCAAGCTTTGAGGGTCAGCAGAAAGACACTGACCTGGTTCAGAGCCTTGGCCAGAGTCTTTCTGGGCCTTTCCTCAGCCAGCTGGGAGGTAGCTGGCCTTGCTTTATTATAAAGTTTTATGGATTCACATGTCTTACAAAGAAATATACCTTATTAAAAACAACAACAACAGCAACAGAAATATAAGAAAAAGAGGGCTTCTCATGGGTTTGGGAAACCTTGGTGAGATCACCCAACCTCTCCAGGCTTAGATTTCAGCTTCCCATCAATCAGACTTTCAAGGTTCAGATTTTGTTTGCTTATGGAAAATAAAAGCTCCCCATGCTGAAAAAGGGAGCATTTGAGAAGGACAGCAAGTGTTTCCTTGAAATCACATCTTGATGAAATGTAAATGATGATGTAAATGAATCAAACCCAATGGATTAATCAAATCATTAACATATCAGTCATTAACAAGTAGATTTTATGCTTTAAAAATCTCATGAAACCATTCCTGCAGATAGATAAAAAATTCATAGATTATGCTGCCTTAAATCTTTTCTGGAGCAAAACAGGATATAAATAAATAAACATAAATTAATAATACAATAATAGCAATCTTGTCCCTTATTGTAATTCCAAATTTTAAAGTGAAGAAATGATTTAGGAATAGGAAAAGATACTTCTCTTTGTTTGGTGCCCTCAGTCTGAACACAAGCAGAGAGTCCCACATATGTATTACATGGCCACAATTGTAGTTCCTGAAATCCTTACTCCCTGCTCAATTGCTTTCTCAGCCTCATGAAAATGAAATCTAGGAAGAAGCAAGTGGTTCTAAGAACATTAGAATACATCTTCGATCTGCAGGAGATAAAAAAAATCAAAGAATGCATTACTTTACCTTTGCTTTTTCATCAATTTAAGAAGATTGTGTATAAACAAATCTGAACATGCAAAGGGGCTAGTTAATCAAAAAAAAAAGTTAAAAAACAATGACTTTTCATGTGCAACAGGGTGCTAAAATGACAGGGGCTCTGTAAAGAGATGGTTTGTCATGAGGAGGTGAGGATAGCGACTGCTAGCAAAGGAGAAAGCATTTCCACAGAGTAGGAAGCTATGCACACTCTCCCTGCACTTGGGATTAAGAAAGAAACCAACCAATCTGTCCTGTACCAGAATGAGGGAGAATAGTACCTGTGACTAACCCTGCCTGCCTTTGTGCAGGGCGTGAGGGTGGGAGTGAAAGAGGGTTGTGTCCCTCCTGTTTCTGACAACACTGAAGGCTCAGCCTGCCTGCAAAGTCACAATGGTTGGAACTCTAAAAGCACACTGTGCTGGTGCAATTATAAGCAAAAATGTCAAGTTTATTTTGATTATATCTCAGTAAACCCTCTGACTTGGCAGCCTCCCCTCTGTATGTAATCTCAATCTCTCTCTCTCTCTCTCTCTCTCTCTCTCTGTCTGTCTCTCGTTTGGTTACTCCAAGGAGAAGATGTCCCATTCATCCTCTTGACTTCCTATCCCAACTCTCATCAGGAAATATCCATGTCATGTCCTAGGCCTGAGAGACCCTAAAGGCCAGGGCTATACTCTCTGATGCCTGCACATACAGGCAGGTAAGTGGAGTGAGTCACAGGGTTGGAGCAGTGGGCTTATTGCAGAGAGTAGGCAAGTTGAAGGAATTGCTAACCTCAGAGCTTGCCCCACAAACCACTTCTACGGGGAGGTTTCCATCAGCTGGAACCCCTCCTGGTCTGAAATTCTTGCCAGGTCTGATAAAGAATCTGATAAAGTCAGTGAGTGAAGTTCAGGTTTTAATGAGTATAATTTACATAGTGTGCTAACTCTCCCTTTGAAACTACCTCCCAGAAGGAAAATAAAAAGGTTTGCCTTCTGAAGGGAGTCCTAACTATCTGAGATTAGAATAAGCACTTAGGACAGGAAGGCAGGTACATAAGACAACATGTACCTCCAGGTCACTTACAAGTCATGTAAAGCAAAGCCACAGAATTAACACACATGTCGCACTCCCATTTCCTATGCTTGTACACTGGCTCATCCTCACTGGCAAGTTTGCTCATGGATCCTAGAATGATCAGCCAAACCTGGTATTCTTGGCAGTCCCTGCCAGATGATTACAATTAGCATGGGAGAAAGACTAGAGTCAATTCCTTTATCCTGAGAGCAGGTGCTGTTTGAGGCTGGGTGAGGCAGGCACATGGAAATACACTCCAGAAATCTTCAGAAGGCCATGTTAACTTTCTAGCACCACCATGAGAGTCGTGTGCTAAGAAATCGCTTTTCTTACATGGGCAGCTATGTTGCCATTGGCCACCGTATGCCAAGGGAAAATTGATTCTGATAGTAGGTGTAGTCACTAAGTACTGACTTGGGAGTCTGTAAGTCTGGATTCTAGTCCTGTTTCCTCCATTTATTGGTTATGGAACCTTGGTCAAATTATTTACTTTCTCTAGAACTTAGTGTTCTTGCTATTACATGATCTTTCCAACTTTATCATTGTGGTGGGGTTAGAAGAGATAGTAATTAAGCCCATACCACAGAGTTTCAAAATGAGATGCTCTGTGTGCTCGTATATGTGTTGGACAAACTCAACATCACTTCACACATATACGATCATTCTACTCTAGCTTTTTCCAGATGTAAAGTCCAATGCTGTGGAAAATTAGGGAAGCCTGTTTTGTGAATTTCTAGTATCCTCCAGACTCCAGTGGAAAAAACAAATCAGGCCAGTTGTAAACCTGTGTATCTCATATAATGGAGGGTTTTCTTTTCTTATTTTTTTTTTCCACAATAAGAATTTTCTTACTCTAGAACTTGATGGAAATAAAATGAAGGCTGCAAGAACATTAAACGTTTAGCCTATCATTTTCTTGCTCCTGCAAAAGATTTAAGCACACTGATGCATTGTGTCCTATTGTCCTATGTGTATGCATAATTAAAAATCTCTTTTTACCATCCAAGATAATTTGAAGTTCAGTAGGAATAAATATTACCACTCTACTCCAAATGTGCTAAATTCATGTTTTAATAAACCGAATTTACGCTGCCTGGTTCTTGCAAAATTAGGAATTATAAACATATGCTTTCCAGGAAAAGTATTTGCTTTCATCTGGACTAAAATATGATCGCTTCCCCAGCAAAGAGAAAAACAAAAAAGCCTGGGCTGTATTTAGCTCTGCTTGATGACCCTGGGGCCAGCTGGCAGCAAAAAAAGAAAAAGAGATTTGAATACTGGGCATGGAGGTAGCAGGAAAGGACTCCAGGGCTCCCCACCTTTGGAGATCTGCAGACTACAACTATTTTTCATCCTCGACTGTGCCTTTAAGATTTCAGAATATCTTCTGAGGTAACTTTCTTTTTTCTTTTTGTAAGCAGTTAATGCCACTAAACATATTTCAACTTTTAACTTCAAATCAAGAACTTCTGTCCTCCTAATTTTTGTTTATTCAGAAGACCCTCATGATTTAGCTATCTGTGAGTCCAATAGTGCATGTCTTCCAGAATTGTATATGATGAGGATGATCCTGTGAAACCAAGCAGATAGTTACATCTCGTCAGCAGAGTCATGTTTTGAACGTGCTAAAAGACTTCTTTGAAAGCATGGCAAATCTTTTATAAAGGAAATTGTCAGATCCAAGCAATAATTATTCTTGGTTTTCATAATTACATATGTACATTAAAGCTAGAAACATGTCTGAAAAAGATTGTCAATGAATAGAAAAGTGTTGCTCAACAAATAACAATTCTGTTTACAATGTGCAGTCATATCACTGTCATTGTCACAAAGTGACTGAAGGCCTTGCTATAATAAAAAACACCAGATGAGTCCTTGAGATTGGCTTCCAGCAAAGAGGGGATGTAACTGAGATGGGAGGACAGAGGAGGTTTCCTGGAACAGACACTGTGTACCTGAACCACCTGCTTTCAAAGAATCACTCCACCCAGTCAGTGAGCCTTAGGAGTGAGCAAATTTGTATGTGTATGTGTGTGTTTGTATATGTGGACCTGTGTGTGCATGTGTGTGTTGATTTGTGTGCAGGTGTGTGTACTTTGTGGGTTTATCCTGTGTGGTTGTGTACTTGTGTATGAATACGTGTGTGTGCATTTGTATATGAGGGCCTGTGTGTGTATATGTGTGTTGATTTGTGTGCAGGTGTGTATACTTTGTGGGTTTGTCTGTGTGGTTGTGGACATGTGCATGAGTGAGTGTGTGTTTGTATATGTGGGTTGGTGTGTACATGCATATATGAATATGTACAGAATCTGTGCCTGTAAGATTGTGTGCATGTGTGTGAGTGTGTGTATATGTAGGCCAGTGGGTACATGTGAGCACATACAGATGTGTGCCTGAGTATGTGGATTGGTGTGCAGGTGTGCACACTTTGTGAGCTTGCCTGTGTGATTGCATGTATATGTATGAGTGTGGGTGTGAGTGTGTACACAGAGGCGCTTACAACTGGATGAGGGTGGTGAGTGGCCAGAGGGAGGGAGGGAGGGAGGGAAGTTCTCTTTTGATGCTTCCTTTCAGTGCAGAGCTGCTTCTACAACTGCAAAGGTCATGACGTTTGGCGTGATGCTTTTCTAAAGTACAACTCAGCTCCCAGGCTCACAGAATTAGAGGGAAGTCAGAGGAAGAAAGAAGATTAGTAGGTCTGGTGGAAAGTAAGTTGCTGTTACTATGTTCTGTAAACATGAAGTTGTGTCATTAAAATGATTCTGAATTAGTGTGATATGGTCCAAAAGAAAAAAGGGCTTACGAAGAATCAGGGGTGGGAAAAACCCCAACAAGCAGCTAGTGTTGATTAGAAAGTCAAGGCCTGGAAGGGTGGGGGCTACACGTGCCCTTGGAAACATGGTTTGTGCTGAGAGATAAGATGGTAAACAGTTCCGTTTGAGATGGCTGTTGGTACCGGGCTTCAGAGCCTCGTTTGGAGAGGCTGCAGGACTCATGTTTTAGATCCTGTGTTTTATTTCAGCAGTCCAGAGTTTGAATCCCAAGCTTAACCATTTACTTGCAGTGAGACTTTAGGCGAGTCACTAAATTTCCTAGAACCTTAGCTTCCCCACCTATAGAGCGGAGATAATGACACCTTCCTCTTGGGAGTATAGTGAGAAATTGAGATATAAAAAGGGCGTATGAATTGTCTTCTCATTTTCCTATGTGTTCTATCCTTTGATGAGTAACTTGATAAGAAATAACTGTCAGGAGCTCGGGTTCCTTAGGATGGCGAGTTATCATTCCCCTGTAGGAAGTGACAAGAAATTCAAGAGAGTCAGAGTCTCTCAAGTTACAGACATCTCTAATCTAATCAGGATCAATAGAGAGCCACTTAGCCCCTGGTGCTAGCTCGGCTGGGTCCCCATGGGTTTCGTTCCCAGTTGACACACATTTAGTTGGTGGTAGGTAAATAAGGAGATGTCAAGAAAGAAAGGGCACTGTGGTTTCAGGATCAAGAGGCCCCATTGGTCCTCCCACTCTTGATTATTAATCTGTCGAGAGTCCTGTCAGCAGAACAGTGCGTTTGACAAAAGACAGCAGCTTTCATCTCATGTGGGGGTTAAGAGCGTGACTTTTTGCCTTAGCCTGCCTTCATTCAAATCTTGGCTCTGAAAGTTACCAGTTAAACAACGCTACCAAATTATTTAGTCTCTCTGAGCTTTAGCTTCCTCATCTGTTAAATTGCAGTAATGACGCTTATGTTATATAGTTGTTGTAGGATTAAGTACATTTATATGTGTAAACTGGCTGGCTCACAGCAATTAATAAACATTGGCTTTGACTACTAGATGGCGATGGTTATTGTAAATAGAAATCCTTCGTGCTGGACTCTGGTCATATCCTTGGTCTGCAGAATGCATTTGAGAAGATATGGAATTATGAGACCTGGAACATTTTTGGATAATGTATTCCACAGTCCTAGAGCCAAAAGTGCTCACAGCTACCCAAGCCAACAACCTTAAAAGTAATGCCTAGACCAAACTGAACAGAAAAAATTACAGAAGATTCTTGTTTCTTTATGACACTCTGGCAATATTGGTTTATATTCTCCTGTGTAATCAGTGGAAAAAACGGAATGTTTTCTATTACTTTTTTACTTCCAACTAGTCTTCATATCCAAACGCACAATCAATCAACACTTCAATCAAGAATCATACTGCCAATGAAATGGAGAACATATTTTTCTTTTATAATCAAGCTGTATGGTCTAGTGGTTAAAACTACATGTTTTGGAGTTAACTGCATCTGAGTTTGATTTAAGGCAAATTACTTGGACTCTCTGAGAGTCCATTTCTTCATCTTTAAAACGGGGTAATGACGGTGCTTGCTTTGCAATGCTGTTGTGATTTCCTGATAAAATGTTTACAAAGTTTTTAGAACAGGGTCTGGAATTACCAATCAATCTATTAATTAATTGATTAATATTAATTTCTATACTTTTTCAAAAGTAGTGCCAAGGAGGTAGGGGTTGAAAGCTGAAAGCCCAAATTGAAGAGAAGCATCAAGAGAGGTTTTGAAGTCCCAGACTGGGAAACCCACCACCATCATCTCAGAAAATAAAAACTATGCAGAGATTGCCCTTCCCAGCATGTCTTCCTCTGGGTCGGGAGCTATAAAGCCAGGGGCAAGACTGGCTACATACTTTGCAGGGCCCAATGCAAATGGAAATGGGTGGCTTCTTGTTCAAAACATGTTAAGGATTTCAAGGTGGCAGTAGTAAAGCATTAAACCAAGTGTGGAGTCCTGCTGAGCCCAGGATTCTGTGCACCTTCTCCGTTTGCATGACCCTGAAGCAGGCCCCAGCAAGGAGTGAAGGAGAGTTCAGGGAAGACTGGGAGAGAAGATTTGTTCTTCCTTGGGGAAAAACAAGAGTTGGCTTTGGAGCAAAAGAGCCACATTCACATATACCCACAGTGTAGCCCAAGTTGGGGCACCCATTTCATCAACCTGCTTCTGGAGAGATGTATCCTTTGGACAGGCAAGCTCGTTCATTTAGCTTTGTGGTTTCCAAAAGCGAGGCCAGCATTTTAGGGCCACAGAGCAAGATACAATTTACAGGCTGTTTCCAGCATCATATGCTTTACTCAGGGTTAATCTGGTTTATTAGAGGAGTAGCAAGGACATGTGAAAGACGTCTTGGAAGGGTTCCACATTGGAGCCTTGACTCCTAATAAAACGAGCTGTCCCCACCAGTCCATGGCACAACTTCCCACAGTACATCAGCCCAAGGAGGCAGAGGCAGGCACCCTGCCAGTCTCCCAGCACTCACTTCATTTGCTGTGGCCCAAGCACCAACACTGACTCCTCTTAGAGTTTCTAGGTCCTGCAGCAAATTTGGGGCCTGAGATTGAAGGGAGCAAGGGATATGTGGCAAAATGCACTGGGAGAAGTGGGAGGGAAGGCTTCTGGGGTCGGGGAGCCGTGGGGGAGGTGCTGGAGAGAAGAGACATTGAGAGGATGAGACAGGGCAGAGCAAGTTATTAATCAACACACCACTAGGTCTCCTTGCCAAGAACACTCACTCACTTCCAGCTGCCAAAAGACCTGATGGAAGAGTTGCTATCTGAACTCCAAGCAAGTATTCACTCATGTGGTTAGCTAGAGCAATTAAAAACAATATGCAGGTTACAGTAGAGAATAATGCATCACATGGTCCAAAGTCCTTTCAAATACCAATGATTGATGATGCATTAATTTATTTGTGTCATGTGAAGGATGGTATTTTAGTTCTCCAAAATGCAGAGCTCCCTCCCCCATCTTATCTCAAGAGCTGCACCAGTAAAGAAATATCCCTGTGCCTCCTTATGTCATCTTGACACCTGAAATGAATCGACAAGGCTCAGCACAATTCATCTCTTCTTCAATTCTTTGTTGCAACATCCAAGGGATTCAACTGTGCGGCTGAGTCAGTGAACAGTATACGCTAATCCAGGTTTACTGAGATCTGAAATCCAGGTGTGTGGTTCTGAGTTTATATGCCTTGAAAATTTTTCTGCAGAGTTGTGTGAGGTGTTTGTAAGGCAGAATTGGAAAAATGTGACTGTAAACAATGCCTGCTATGATAGATAGTCAAGTTTCTTTGTGGAAAGGACAGCCCGTGAATGGATAGGCAATGGAGAGAGACTTGCTGGAACTATGCTTACCTCTTCTTTTTGCTGTTGTCATTTTGTTTCTGAAAAATACGCAGGACCTTTTAAAGAATGTTTAGTCTTAGTTGGGTGCAGTGGCTCATGCCTGGAATCCCAGCACTTTGGGAAGCAGAGGCAAGAGGATTGCCTGAGCTCATGGGTTCGAGACTAGCCTGGGCAATTGGCGAGACCTCATTTCTACAATAAGTCAGAAAGAATTAGCAGGGTGTGGTAGTGTATGCCTGTAGTTCCAGTTATTCCAGAGGCTGAGGTGGAAGCATTGCCTGAGTTCAGCAGGTTGAGGCTGTGATGGCCGTAAGTGTGCCACTGTACTCCAGCCTTGACAGCACAGTGAGATTCTGACAAGAAGAAGAAGAAGAAGAGGAGGAGGAGGAGGAGGAGG
>NW_007253381.1:505541-506559 GCF_000164805.1 Carlito syrichta
AAAAAAAAAAAAAAAAAAAGAAGGTTTTTCTCCAAAGATTCTTGCTCTCTTAACCCAGAAATGTGTGGCTGACATAGATTATCTAAAGCCCTTAGAATTCTTCTGAATAAAGACACTAGAGACCATAACAAATATGATGAACTTATATGATTTGCTTTTAAATCATTCTATGAATCAAATCTATTTAATAACCTCTCTTCTGAAAGATTATTGTAAAAAAAATTATTTGTGTTCCAAAAATAAAATATAATTTACACTTACATCATAAATATTTTTGTACGTTAAAGCAAGTGACTAGACTGATGTAAGTCAGAGCAAACAACTGCATCATCTGCTAAAATATTAAAAGTGATCAAGTATGTTTTTATATCAACTGTTTATCATAAGAAGTACAATAATTTGCAAAGATTATTAAATTTAGGGCAGCTTCCCACAGTGATGGTAAAGTTGAGCAAACCTGGGAGAGAAGGTGGGTGCACGGGAAAATGCTGGGTCAGGCTCTACTGTTTTATAGGCCTGACAGCAAGTTCTCCTGACCTCGGGATCATTTGGGTCCTAGAACTGATCCTTCCCAGGGTGAGCAGGAGAGAGTCAGGAAGGATATTTTATAGATGGACTTACTGTAAATTTACTCAATCTGGTAATGATGAGCACTTTGATGATTTCTGGTCTTTTGCTACTATAAACAATGCTAAAATGAATAACCCTGTATGCACGCCTTTGTACACTTTTTTGGATTTATACGTCCTTAGAAGAGCCAAATTCTTGTTGAGTCGATGTGTATGTGCATTTAAAACTGCCAATTTGCCTTCCAAAAAGGTTGTACCAATTTATACACCTGCCAGAATTTTATGGGAATATCTATTACTTCACACACGCGCCAACACAGCATGCTATTCAACTTTTGAATCTTCGTTGATCTGTTAGGTGAAAATGACATCTCAGGCTAGTGTTCATTTGCATTTCTTTTCTTTTCTTTTCTTTTCTTTTTTTTTTTGAGTGGGAGTCTCACTCTGTC
>NW_007253381.1:507041-520479 GCF_000164805.1 Carlito syrichta
CAACTTGGCGAGACCTCATCTCTACAATAAATCAAAAAATCAGCCGGGCGTGGTAGCGCATGCCTGTAATTCCGGCTACTCAGAAGGCCGGAGCCCAGCAGATAGAGGCTGCAGTGGCTGGGAGCGGCCACTGCCCTCCAGTCTGGCGACAGAGTGAGACTCCAACTCAAAAAAAAAAAAAAAAAAGAGTAAGGTTGAATATCTTTTTAGAGGTGACAATTTGCTTTTCTGCAAACACAGTTCACATTCTTGGTTTTAATTTTTGGTTACTGTTCTTTTGCGCGAGTTCTTTATGCATTAATAAAATGATCCCTTTGTCTATTATATATGTTGCAACTATTTGTCTTAATTTCTTACTTGTTAACTTTGTTAGGGTACTGGCGCTTTATCTCGTAATGCAGATATTTTACATTTTTATGCAGTAACATTTTAAATCATGATGCATGTGCTAATTTTTCAGAATGCTGTGAGGATACTGTGGGATAATAGTAGGGAAATGTCACACATCCAGTGTCTGGGATGCTTTCCTGCTCTTAGCACGTTTTCCTCAACATGCTGCTTTCCAGAAGCACCTGGACGGGTGTCACCACGTCTGCCATTTCATATGCCATCTATGGCTGCTATAGTTTGTGCTCCCCAAGAAACAGACTTGGAAGCAGTATTCTACACACAGGAAGTTTACTGGTATGTTCTCTTGGGAACAACACTGGTAAGAAGAAAGCAACCTCAGCTGATTCCACAGGGAACTCTGGAGCTAGGATGGCCCTTCAGAGATGTCTCAACTTCAGCCACGGTAGAAGAGGCTTATACTCACATAGGCCTGTTTTTGAATGGAAGCTGCCCTCAGAAAAGGAGGCACCCTTGGATGTGGCATCTCCCTTTACCTGAAGACAATTCCCCAAGGGGGACCAGGTAGTGAGAGGTCAGTTGGCCACACTCCCAGCAACTGGGAAACAACCCTTGGTCCTGAAAGGTGGCATGCCCAGCACCCACCCCACCACCTTCCACCTCCTCTGGCTGTCCTCCCTCAATTTAGATTTAGTTCCAGGATCCCTTAGGCCTCAATGCTTTGCCAACTTATGTTCTCTTCAGGTTTAAGCTGTTTAAATACCTTTTTAGTGTCATAGAGGAAAGGCCAGTCAGTCTCACAGTCATTGGCTTGTCTGAGAGCTTTTTTCTCTCTTCTCTCACTGGCTCTTTATGGCTCTTTGACACCTTGCACAGAGATGTGAAAGTGCTGTAAAAAGCTCCCATGCCGGCAAATAAAGTGAACCAGACATAGTAATTAAAGAGATGAAGATGGCTGCAAATTTAGGACTTTTAGGAGATTCTGGCTGATGTGTTTCAGCAGTGAGGGAAGGAGAAACAGGATTGCATTTAATTAGCCCCAAGTCCCAGGCAGCCTTCACTTTTCCATGCCTGTTACCCACTGAGTGCCACCACACCGCTAAGCTGGAAGCTCCTTTCTGGAAGGTTTGATAGGCATGGCAAATCTTCTCAGAAAGCCCTTTTCAGAACTTACAATAGCGCGCCTAGCAAAACATCACCACATGTTCATAGTACCACTTCCTTTTGGGGGTTGCTGGCTTTTACAGAAATCAGGTTTTCCTGGTGCTTACTTTGGCTCCTGGCCACCAGCTGCTCCTGTGCCTGGAGCAGGGCACACAATGAAGAATGGAGTTTGGAGCAGATGCTGTTGGTGCTCTGCCCATATCCCCTCCGCAGGCCCGGCTACATAGACTCCCACGGGTTTGCTCAGTCTTCAGAGTGAGTGACCCTGGAAGCAGCCTCATTTAATAACTGTGGGTAAATACCCCAGCTTCCTTGCTCCTGGATTGGGGCAGTGCTGAGCCTGGCTGTATACAGTTCCCCAGGTTCCTCAGAGGGATTGTGTCCCAGGGGCGCAGAATGAAACCTGCTTATTAATACACTGTATTCTGGCCTCCATACCCCCATCTCCCTCCCCTACTGCTATATCCTGGGATCCCTTCCCAACTCAACTACTGCTGCTCAAATCCTTATCTGCCAGAACCAGACAAGTATCAAGGTGCCAGAGTTGCCAGGCAAAGGTTCCATCTGGGAAATCATGTTTAAAAGTGTATGTCCTGCCTTCTCCCCCATCTTGTCCATCCAAAGCAAAAGGCAACAACCAATCCCAAACAAGCAAACAAGAAACAACAAAAAAGCTAGCAACATCTGTTATGTTGTCCACAGAGGACTTGTCCTAATTGTCTAAATTGGTCTATGCAAATGTATTAGTTTTTACATTGCTGGCTTCAAAACTACTTTCCAGGCAGAATTCCAGCCACCCTTCCTACTGATTCTTAACTTGCAGTTTGCATAATCTTCCTGTTTCTTGACATCACACCCAACACATTGTCAGTTCATACCCACTGGGATAGAAGGGAAAGCAGGTCTTTGGCGAAGAGTCCAGAATTACTTCCAGCCACCCAAAGCCTTTTTCTGATGAACCGTATCTAATTGTGAATGTGCAATTATTTTCTCTATGTCCGTATCAATCCTCTGAGCTGATAGAGATTAAAAGGGGGAAAACAGAGCTGGAGAGTTTTACAACTCCTGCTGGAGTTGCAATGTGTGTTCCTATCTGTCTGATGAATTGGAAATTTAAATCATCTCACATTTCAAGCAATCGGTAGCCTCATAAGATAGGGAATCTGACAGTTTATGGCTCAATCTGTGTCTTGCTGTCTTTAAAGGAAAGGTAGTAAAAATTGAAATTAAGGGAAACAGATAAATGCTAGAGTCCTGGGATGGTGCATTTTATAATGATCACATCTGCTGCAAAGCGCCTGAAAAATGGCCCTGGAAGGCTGCCTGTGCTGCAGAGCAGCTCACACGGTGACTAGGAACTGGACAGGAAGGGACGTGGATGGAAGTCTTTCCAGTAGAGTTTCACCTTGTGTTGATGAATGCAACTCCTCCTTTCTCCCACTTGTTTTTGATGCAACTGTTCTGAATCTTTCAAAGCACGTGAGATTCCCATCCATCTACACCCTCAACCTGGAGTCTGCCATGTGACAATTCAGGAAGGAAAACGGAAATGAACAGGGACACAGTCAGCAGGGCTGGCGTGTGTGTGTGTGAGAGACAGAGGTGGGAATAACAGCAGCAGCTTTGACTTTTGTGGTTAGCATTTGCTTTGATATTGCATCCTTGTGGCAACTCTGTGTTGTGTGTTTGGCAGGTCAAGAAGACAAATGAGAAATTCAAGTTTTAGTTACATAATCTGAAATGCTAAAGGTAATCATGAGAAAATATTCATTGATTTAATTAATTAATTATGTTAAATTAATGATATGCCAGGGACTGTGCTTAGAGCTTTATATGGAATGTTTCATTTAATTCTTTTTTTTTTTTTTTTTTGAGTTGGAGTCTCACTCCGTTGTCTAAACTGGAATGCAGTGGCCGCTTCCGGCCACCACAGCCTCGACCTGCTGGGCTCCAGTGATCCTTCTGCCTCAGCCTTCCAAGTAGCTGGAACTATAGGCGCACGCTACCACAACCGGCTAATTTTTTGATTTATTGTAGAGATGAGGTCTCACCAAGTTGCCCAGGTGGGTCTCGAACTCACGGGCTCAGGCAATCCACTCACCTCAGCCTCCCAAGGCGCGGGATTACAGGTTGAGCCACCGAGCCCAGCTGATTTTTTTATTTATTGTAGAGATGAGGTCTCGCTGCCTAGGTGGGTCTCGAACCCGCGAGCTCAGACAATCCACTCACCTCAGCCTCCCAAAGGTGCGGGATTACAGGCTGAGCCACCGAGTCCGGCTTCATTTAATTCTAACAATTCTCAAGGGGTTAGATATTCATAGTATTCCTATTTCAAAGTTGAGGAAATCAAGGACTTGCTCAAATGACATCAAGGTGATTAGACATCATCTGCATGTTCTGATTTGAGTTAGAAATGTGTTCAATCTGCCACTACGTCTTCCCAACCAAGGGAAAGAATGGAAGGATGGGACTCCTGCTTCCTCCTTCCTGGGTGTGCCTTCCTCCATGACCCAGATGCCTTGACTTCTTCTTGTTCACTCCTGTCTAGCTTGGGGTCAGATCCTTTCTGTTTGCTAAGCTATGAGTAGCTCACAATCCTTGACAAGAGGCTTCTTTCAAGGGTTTTGCATTTTCACTTGGACCTCATACAAAAACCAGTGCGCTCCAAGGACTACCTCATGGTGTTAGAGGAATGTGTTTTGGGGGTATGAGGATGGTTGGAACACAGAGTCTTGTATTAACTTGGGCTCCTCCTGAATCAAGAATATATTTGAGAAGTGAAGGAGACCCTGGCAAGGGATTGGGGGAGTGAAATAGGAAAGAGAAGGTAGCCACTAAAGTTGCTATACCAAGCAGTCACCTCTGTGGGATACTGGAGATAATCCCACTGAGGAAAACCTGTAGACATCTATTATTGAGAAAGAGCATATACCTCAGAATTATCCTGTTCAAGGGGCAAAAAAGACTTGCATATTTGGACCCGGCTCCCTGATCATGGTTGAGGTCTGCTGGGTTGGGTGTTAATACCTTGCATTTTCTGGGCTACTACCCAGGCAGAAAGGCAGGGTTCCCTGGCTAGAGAATGCTTTTAGACAGAGGAATGCAAGTGCTGGCACTGGGAAATCAGGCCGAAAGTTATTGGTGAGGAAAGGGTCAGGATATGCAGGTAGGAATTAGGCTTCTGCTTGACCTGCAACAGACTTCCTTGGGGTCGAAATCACAGACCTGAACTTAGGAGTTTCATTCTGAATGGGCTTCTCACTTAGTTTCTGTGGACATCATCAAGTTTTTCCCTTCTAGACCCAGATAGTTAAAAGAACAAAAGTTATATTGGATCCAACTAGGCACTGTGTTCAGTGTGTGTGTTGGAGAGGTGGTTATGTAACTGTGTTCCAAACATTGGAGAGAATAATAAAAAATGGTACCAGTTTGTATGACTTAGATATTTTCTATAGCTTGCCTTTTCTTCTTAAGAAGCTTTGATTTAAAGGCCACAAGATCCTATTATTGCCACTAAGCCTTTGTAAAATGCAGTTGAAATTGTCTACTGCTTTGCATGACAGTAACCAATTGTAGGTACTCTGCTTTTTAATGCACACATTTATTTAAGTGGCAGTACTATAGGGTCTTTGTGTGTTAGTCTATGTGACTACTTTATATGATAGTTACAGCACCTTTTTTATCCACTCATTTTAATGATCCCTTTGTGAGACCAATGGGTAACGACCATTCTGTACACAGAAAAATTCGCAGCCTCTATATGCACTCGAAATGACTTTCTTTAAAGAAGCAAAATAACTAATTCATTCACTAAACAGATGTTTTTGGAAATAATAGTTATTTGGCTGAATGTTGATGCTATCTTTTCCGGTAAATTAATTGTGCATGTATGTATATGTGTGTAGTCCAGATAGATATTAGCCATTGTTATCCATTAATAAAAAATAGGCCATTAAGATAGTTTCTAAATAGTATATCTATACTGGATGTAAGTGTTTTGGGGAGATTGATCTCTCCAGCAACCATCTCTGTTATGTTGTGGGATATTTGAAACCTGGACTTCCCTCCTCAGCTCCTACATGCTAGGCTGGGGTGATCAGAAGCTCTAGGTAAGATTTCCCAGCTTGACCAGCAATGCAAAGAGAAAGCTTTGGTGCACATTCCCTATAGGAGCCTCAAGCTAGAAGTGGTAGTGGGTGTACAGTGGTGACAGTCACAGCAGTAGTGTCTACCCATGATAGTCTTCTGGGAGATTTAGTTTCCTATTATTATACTTAATAAATATATAGAGTTAGCTCTATATATTGGTATAGACTGTACTAGTTTTTTCTATTTATAATTCACAACAAGAAAACAATGCAGAAAATTCAGTGTAGTCTCTCATAAAGTGCAATGACTCGGATTAAAAAAATTTCAGTCTGACTCTGGAAGAGCAAAGGATTGATTCTTTAATGTAATGAATTTATCTTCCTAATTACTTTATGTCTGGTCTAAAATTAAAAATAATGTCCCCAGTTCTGCACCAATCACTACATAAGAGGTGAGAGGGAAAGAATGTAAAAGCATGTCAGCAGGGGACAACTGGTATGTGTAGGGTATGGTATAAGTTAGCTCTATATATTTATTATATGGTTATCTTTATACAGTTATCAAAAAACTATCAAGAGACTGCTCTAAACCAGTCACTATTTCAGATGCTGGGAACACAGCAGTAAACTAAACTGATGTAGTCCCTGGGATCATTTATAAAAATTCTTCTCCCTGCATCTAGGACCTTGCAAAGTGATGTTAGGTCCTTCCAATGAGAGACAGAATCTATTTTTTTACCCCTTGAATCTAGGTTGGTGAACAGAACCGTCAGAAATGCGGCTAACTCAGAGGCATGAAGGACATTTGTGCACTGCCGCTTTATTGAGCTTGGAACCCTGAGCACCCTATGAACAGCCCAAACTAGCAGGCTAGAAAATAAGAAGGTCATGGGGAAAAGAAAGAAACAGCTCAACCAAGAGTTAGCCTACTTTCTGCTGACTAAGTTGATAAATGCAGATATATGGATCAGTCAAGATCAGCCAAGCCTGCCCCACACTGGAGGGACTGTTCAACTGAGCCCAGCCCAAATTACCATACTGTAGAATTATGAGCTCAACAAATGGTTGTTGTTTTCAGACCCAGGTTTTGGGATGGTTTATTACTCAGCAAAGAACCTAGTGAAGGGGTTATCTAATCTATATTCTATATTCATAAAATTTATATATATCTATTTTATATATACATAAAATCTAAGCTGGTGAAAACTGCTATAAAAATTTAAGAAGACAGAGGAGATAGAGCAATCAGGAGTTTTCTCAAAAATCTTGAACGAATTGAGAAACTGAACCTGTGCTCACCTAGAAAACAGCTGTTTCAGAGAAAGGAGACAGTAAATGCAAATGCTTTGAGGCAAGAGCATGCTTGGTGCATTCTGGGAAGATGAGAAGGCCAGGTGTGAATTGACAGAAAGAAAGAGGGTGGGAAACGAAATGGGAGAGGTAGCCAGAGGCCAATAACACTGCAGAAGATGAAACAACAAATGCGTGTTTTCAGAATGAAGGAGATACATCGAGTGTCTGAGGAACCAGACCAAATGGAGAAAATAGCCCAGGAAGTCAAGAAGAGCAGGGCCAGCCATCTGGAATGGTGTGAAAGTGGTAAAAGGAGGGGAGGGGAAGCAAAGAAGCAGTTGAGAAAAGAACAATGTACAAAACATAATAGACAAAGACATTTATTTCGATTCTACTAGCTCGTTGCTCCCTATATACAAATTACCAACTTTGTGGATATTTTTTTCTTCCAGAAAACTTTAACATCACTTATCAGTTGACCCCTGCTGATGTGCTTTTACATTCTTTCCCTCTCACCTCTTACGTAGTGATTGGTGCAGAACTGGGGACATTATTTTTAATTTTAGACCAGACATAAAGTAATAAGAAAGATAAATCCGTTACATGACAGAATCAATCCTTTTACTCATTCCAGAGTCAAACTGAAATTTTTTTAATACAAGTCATTGTGCTTTATGAGAGATTACACTTAATTTTTTGCATTGTTTTCAGGTTGCCAATTATAAATAGGAAAAACCAGCACAGTCTACATCATAGTGAATTCATGTAGGTAGAAGTGCAATTCTGTGCGGTTAGCCTCATTCATCAAAGAACACCTCAAGCATGCATCCAGACACCATACAGTTTGTGACAGTAATTCACTAAGGAATACCCTCGTATTCTAAAAACATTGGTATGAGACATGCAGCACCACGTGCCAAGTGAGGGCCAGAGGCTGTGTACAAAGTAGTTTGAGAGAGAGAGAGAGAGAGAGAGAGAGAGAGAGAGAGAGAGGAGAGAGGAGAGAGAGATAAAGAGGGAGAGTGTGCACCAAGGGTCAGAGCTGATGATGTGTGTCCAAGTACAGAGGCAAGGCAGAAAAGATTAAGAGTAGACATCTGAAATTAAATATTAGAGCACAAGATGGAGGCTCCCTGGGAAAACCAAAATGGGGAGTCAAACAGGGGGCTGAAACGTCGTCTGAGGATAATGGGAGTCAGTAAATAGTTCCCCCTGTGTTTTTCTTTTCTTTTTTTTTTTTTTAAAGTTGGAGTCTTACTCTGTCACCCAGACTGGAGTACAGTGGCCGCTCCTGGCCACCGCAGCCTCGACCTGCTGGGCTCCGGACGATCCTTCCGCCTCAGCCTTCCAAGTAGCAGGAACTACAGGCACGCGCTACCACACCTGGCTAATTTTTTTGATTTATTGTAGAGATGAGGTCTTGCTGCCCAGGCGGGTCTCGAACCCGCGGGCTCAGGCAATCCACTCACCTCAGCCTCCCAAAGGCGCGGGATTACAGGCTGAGCCACGGAGCCCGGCTCCCTGGTGTTTTTCACTTGGTGCCTAAGCAGATAAGATCTAAAGGAGTTAGAATGACTAGAGAGGACCAGAGATACTCTTCCAGGGGAGAAAATGTAAACGTGGGAATAGATGAGCTGGAGTCTCTACTTAAACGTGGGAATAGATGAGCTGGAGTCTCTACTACTGCCTGAGGATTATTCAATGAGAAAAACTAGTGTGAAGAGTAAGCAGATAACATCCAGCTTCACTGTCCTCAATGGAGAACTGGTTTGGGACAGCATCTGAGGACTAGATAGCTGTGGACACACACTTACATAATCTGACAAATACATAATCTGTTGTGCCCTTTGAAAGCCCCTTGCTAGAGACAGGACCAAGACACCGAGTCTCCATCCTGACTGGTTTCAAATGATTCTCCCAATTCAGGTTTAGTTATTACATATTTTTAAAAGGTATATTAGTCTTTGCAACACTTATAGAAAATAACATCGAAAAACTAAGCTTGCCCGCCTCAATGGCTCAGCCTGTAATCCCGAGCTTTGAGAGGCTGAAGTGAGTGGATTGCCTGAGCCCGCGGGTTCGAGACCCACCTAGGCAACTTGGTGAAACCTCATCTCCACAATAAATCAAAAAAATTTAGCCAGGTGTGGTAGCACGTGCCTGTAGTTCCAGCTACTTGGAAGGTTGAGGTGGAAGGATTGCCGGAGCCCAGCAGGTCGAGGGTGTGGTGGCCGGGAGGATGCCACTACACTCTAGTCTGGGCGACAGAATGAGACTCCAACTCAAAAAAAAGAAAAAAAAAAAGAAAAACTCAGCTTATATGCTATAAATTCTCTCATCCTTCAGAGGGCTATAATCTAATTTTTTGCTATGTGAAAATAGCCATAATAACTACCACTAGATAGTGGTAGATTATATGCTAGATACAAAATTAGATACTTTGTAAATAACATTTCTAATCCTTATAACAATCCATTTCATAGAAATGTATGTCTCCATGTTACCAGTGAGGAAACTGAAGCTCAGAGATATTTAATTGACTAGTCCAAGGTCACACAATTTACAAGTAGTTGAACTGTATGTCCCTCCAAAATCCATGCACTTTTCATTGACTTTGACTCAAAAAAAGTAGTTACAGCCTTCAAGGAACCCAAGAGCATAGGAATATAGAAAACAAAGTTCACTGCAGGTTGCTTGTTTCATTAATATATAGCTAAAGAAACAAACAACCTATTATTTTAACAAGCTCCATTTTCCTCCAGTCTCAAATTTAATTATGCATACCAAATAGAAATGATAGCCAACCAAAGCACAGGACTGCCCAGTGGAAGAAGATGGTGTTTATCCTAGATGTTGAATTGGTCTCATAGATAATGAATCTGAGAGCTTTGTGAGGGATAACTACTAGAAGAAAGATAAGAGTTTCCATCGGAGAGCTGGAGAACAGGGTAGATAATTATTGTGGTAAGTTTATTTATGTGGTCACTTTAGGCTTTTATGAGAAATCCTAAAAGCCATATCTCTGGAGGTGGAAACTTGGCAGAAAGACAAGGAAAAAAATTTCCTATTTGTAGCCAAGGGATTACTAACATGATGGCCATGGGAGTCATTCTCTGTCCTGAAACGATTGAGCCTGATCGATTATAATCAGAAGGGGGAAATGAGCCTAGAATCTAGTCAAGATGACTCTCTTGACTGTCACTATCTGACAATTTGCAGCACCTGCTGGGAAGGGCAATATTTTGACTCATTTTCATCAGGACTTAGCTAATAGACCAGAAAGTTATACAAAGTCAGGCTCTGAATGGCTTTAGTCAAGAAGAATTAAAGACAGGGAAGAAGAGACCTTCTGGTCACAGGTCCATTTTTCCCTTTTGTATGAACTAGAAAGCAAGTCCAGAAGAGTGGAATTATTTTTCAAAGGACCCCATTGACAGAATCTAAGTCCAATCTGAACAACACCACAACACCATTTTTCAGAACTAATCTGACCATGACTCTTGCTCTGCTCTTCTGTCTCAGTCTTGTCACCCTGACCATAATTATGACCATAATTTTGGTCATACTCTATTTTTCTCAATACTTTTTTAAACTTTTTTTGTGAGGCATAATTATCCATGGAATTAAATGCTAGGAAAGTGCTTGTCTTCCATTTGTCATCATTACTGTCATCTTCTTAATCACTGCCAACCCTTAGCACCTAGTAGATCTGTTTTTTAAAGACTACAGTTGTATGATAAGCCCTCTGGGATATATTGATAACTTATTTTAGAGTAAGCTTGTGTCATAGAACTCTGAGAAGCTTCTGGTAGAGAAGAGTAGGAAGTATACAACAGTAGGGCCATATGTAGTTATAATAGTTGTTGTAGCTGATATTTGTTGAGCACTTACCATATCCAATGTTAAACATTTTACATGCATTGTCTCCTTTAATTCTCAAATTATACCTATGAGGTGGCTATAGGTATTATCTACCTTTTCTGAATAAGGAAACTAAAACTGAGAGAGCTTAATAATTTGTCTAAAGTCATGCTCTGCAGACTGTTAGGCTTTGAGTTTTTCCATTACTGCATTAAGGGGGCTGTGTGCCAAGCACAGGAATTCATTTGCACTTGAAGTTCCTCAGTAACACGAAACTCCTTGCCTTTCCCCCAAGATCTCTCCAGGGTCTTGCTGGAACTGGGTGCGAGAGTGAGAAGTCCAGGGTCCATGTTCCTGCCTGGGCTTGCTGGAGTCGCTTTGTGGGCCTCCCTTCCCCACTAATGCCCTTTCTGATTCATTGTCCACTGACCCCAACAGAACATGTTAATGCATGAATATAGGTCCAGACTGACACATGGGTGGAATGCTCCTTGAAGTCTAACATTAGCTTTATATCACAAGTTAAGCTCTGCTGTTTCTAATTACCCTCTTAAAATGCCAGGATAAGTTTCTAACTTAGAAACCAGCAGGGTCTTGAGAGATCATTTATTGTTTGGCATTTGAAGTGCACTTTCCCACCAAAGCCATGTTATAAACATTGGCTAGATTTCTACACAGGCCCACAAATCCTTCACTTTTTGGCCCTAATGTACCTGTCATTTGGTACGAGTATTATTGTGCTGCTATTTCAACTTTATCTAGCTACTGTCCAAAAATGGTGTCAATGGAAAAATGCAACAAATTTCAATGCAGTGTACCAAACACACATCCTTGTTCTTTTGATAGTGGGATTAGGAACTGATTACCTAATCTTCTCTAAGGGTGACAACAGCCATCCCTTGCCCTGGCCCCGATAATAGGCCCTGAGGTTTTCAGTCTTGGCTCAGGTACCAAGCAGGACGTGCTGCAGGCTGCTGTGCTTGAAGCTGTAGAAATATTCAGAGAGACAGTGCTCTGGGGGAACCTGAACCTAAAACCAGGTGCATTATATAATTGGCAAACTTTATATAATCTGACAAATATATAATCTGGCAAATCTTAATAAGATTAAGTAACAAATACACCTGTTTTTTGACCTGTACCTAGTAGTGCCTGTAGAAATACAGACTTAGAAATAAAATAATCTGGATATAAGGACACGGACACATACACACACAAACACACACATACACACACATACACACATACTGTGGTGCTGTGGTTTTAGTAGCAAAATCTAAAAGTGTCAACAAGCAACTAAATTATGAAGCAAGTTTAATATGAAATATTGTGCACCTATTTAAAATTCTAGTTAGAACTATATGTACTGGCTTGGAGGATGTCCATGAGATATTGTTAAAGGGGAAAATAAACCTACAGTATAATAAGTGTATTACAAGTCAGGCTTTGTAAAATGGCAACAACACCAAAAGCAAATAAACAAAAAGAAGCTATTCTCTTCTGTGTGTATGTGATTTGGAGTTGGCGCGATAGTGGAGAACCAGGTGAAATGACTTATACCGGAGGTCAACAGTGGTAACCTCAAGGAAGTAGGGGTAGAGGGGATTCAAGTTTTTACTTTGTACCTTTGTTTTGCTTGTTTTTCACTTGTTTTGCTTTTTTACGTCTTAACATTTTTTCTTAACAAGTTAAAATTTAAAAGCACAAAATAGGGCCAGGTGTAGTGGCTCACACCTATAATCCCAGCACTTTGGGAGGCTGTGGTGAGAGGATTGCCTGAGCCCACAGGTTCGAGACCAGCCTGGGCAACTTGGCGAGACCTTATCTCTACAATAATTCAAACAACAACAAAAAAATTAGCGGGACATGGTGGTGCGTGCCTGTAATTCCAGCTACTTGGAAGGCTGAGGTGGAAGGACCACCTGAGCCCAGCAGGCTGAGGCTACAGTGACTGTAAGGTGCCACTGCACTCCAGCCTGGGTGACAGAGTGAGACTGTAACAAACACACACACACACACACACACACACACACACAAAGCACAAAATAGAAGGTGTAAGAAAGTTCTGAAAACATTCCGAGCATGGCTATTTCAGTGTTTTATAGAGAGGCTGTGCCTTGGGTATGGTTAGGAGCAGTTAGTGTTCCACACCCGGCCTGCATAGCAGCAGTGATGATCCTGGGGCAGGCCTAGAGATAATAGTAGTTCCTAGAATAACAGGAACTCCAAACATACCCCTAAAAGTAGAGGAAGTAGGAATGAAATGGGGGAAAGTAAGACATTCCTGAAGAACAATAACCTATTTACCGTATATATTTTTATCAGCAGAAAAATCATCTTATTTTGTGCCCATAGCTCCTAGGATCATACTTAAATCAGACATAGCTGGGATGATCTGAACTGGGGAAAAAATAAATCAACTTTTACCTCCCCCAACCCCAACACACGTGTTCATGCAGATATGCAGGAGGGTGAGATAGGCAGGTGTCTGGGAGGTCTGGAGGATTTTACTTTTATATGTAAGGCATTTAACCAGGCTCAGTGGCTCAACCTGTAATCCCGCATTTTGGGAGGATGAGGTGAGTGAATTGCCTGAGCCCGTGGGTTCGAGACCCGCCTAGGCAACTTGGCGAGACCTCATCTCTACAATAAATCAAAAACTAGCCAGGCGTGGTAGCGCGCAC
>NW_007253381.1:520499-521676 GCF_000164805.1 Carlito syrichta
GAAGGATCGCTGGAGCCCAGCAGGTTGAGGCTGCGGTGGCCGGGAGCGGCCACTGCACTCCAGTCTGGGTGACGGAGTGAGACCCCAACTCAAAAAAAAAAAAATATGTAAGGCATTTATAGGATGGACAGAGAATCTTAGCTAAGAATGACTCCTTGGAAGAGGGAGGTCATTTTAGCCATTTATACCCTAATTGAGAACCAGCTCATTGTGATTTTTTTTATATTCCTTGTCCATGATTTAGCAGAGTGATCTAAGAAACATGCCAAGTAGACACCGAATAATAATTCTGCTAGATGATGTATATCTTGTTGAACGAACATTTCCCAGATCTGTTAGAGTATTAAGGAGTCATCTGTCTTTTTCAATATTTTGATAACATAAAAATCATCAACATCAATATTATCATCATCATTGTCATCATGACCACTAAGGTGCACTGAGAGCTTATGTTCCAGGCACTCTGCTAAAAGCTTTATATCCATTACCTCATTTTGTCTGCATAACAACTCTGTGAGGTAGGCTCTATAATTATCTTTATTTTACAGACAGGGAAACTGAGCCAGGATTCAGACACACTTTGCTTGTCTCCATTACCTACACTCTTAATAAACTTGGGAAGCCAGTTGTTACCACATACTTGTCAGGGTTCAAACCAACTATCCTAAATCAAACATGGGTGAATACAAGGCAACCTACTGGGGTTCCCCAAAAATCAGTTTTGCTAGTCTAAAATGAGGTTTCCCCAGATTGGAAACAGCCCTTATGAAAAACTGCTGAGGGTTTTAGCAGATCGTGAGCCTAGCCTGAGACAACAGTGTGAAGGAGGTATTTAAACAACAATCTGACACTGATTCAATAAAAGTCCAGGGTTGTAATATTATTACATAACAAATCTAGCTGGGCTTGGTGGCTCAGCCTGTAATTCCGCGCCTTTGGGAGGCTGAGGTGAGTGGATTGCCTGAGCCCGTGGGTTCGAGACCCACCTGGGCAACTTGGCGAGATCTCATCTCTACATAAATAAAAAAATTAGCCGGGTGTGGTAGAGCACGCCTGTAGTTCCAGCTACTTGGAAGGCTGAGGCAGATGATTGCCGGAGCCCAGCAGGTTGTGGTGGCCGGGAGGGGCCACTGCACTCCAGTCTAGGCAACAGAGTGAGACTCCAACTCAAAAATAA
>NW_007253381.1:521696-533171 GCF_000164805.1 Carlito syrichta
ATGGCTGCATAATATTCCATTGTGTATATGTACCACATTTTTTTAATCCAGTCTAGCTTCGATGGGCAACACGGTTGGTTCCATGTTTTGCTATTGTGAATAGAGCTGCAACAAACAGATGTGTGCAGGTATCTTTTCAACTGTATATCTGACAAAAGCCTAACATCTAGGATCTACAAGGAACTCAAAGGCACCAAAGGGAAAAAAAACAAACAGCCCCTTTAAAAAACGGACAAAAGACATGAATAGACACTTCTCAAAAGAAGACATACAGGCAGCCAACAGACACATGAAAAAGTGCTCAGCCTCACTCATCATCAGCAAAAAGCAAATCAAAACCACATTGAGATACCACCTAACCCCAGTAAGAATGGCCATCGTTAATAAAACAAACAACAACAGATGCTTGTGAGGATGTGGAGAAAAAGGAATGCTTCTACCCTGCTGGTGGGAATGCAAACATGTACAACCTCTCTGGAAAACAGTCTGGAGATTTCTGAAAGAACTAGACCTTCCATATGACCCAGCAATTCCCCTATTGGGAATATACCTGGAGGAACTAATTTTTTTATTTATTGTAGAAACAGGTCTCACCATGTTGCCCAGGCTAGTCACGAACCCGCAGACTCAGGCAATCCTCTCGCGTCAGCCTCCCAAAGAGCTGGAATTACAGGCTTGAGCCACCACGCTCAGCGAGGTTTCTTTTGTTCCACTTCCTCCCCTTCCAGTCCCTTACCCCATTCATCTTGTCCTTCCAGCCTTTCGCCAGGGCTTAGGCTCACTGACTACCTCCAGGGCAGCCCTCTGTTCCATACCCTATCTCAAAGGATCTCTATGTATTCTGTCCCATCTCCTCAACCCACTGCTCTGTAAAAGCATAATCTGATAGGCAAACTCACAATGATGAGATAGTGTGTGTTCATAGGGCTTCCTCTGCCAGGGTCCTCATTTCTATTCTTACAGAGCCCTTTTGGAAGCTATTCTTAAACCCAAAAAGCTGTGGCAAGCCATTTATTCACTGAGTACCCGCTACTCTCTATGTATCATGCTGTCCTGGCATTATGAGTGAGATACGGACACTGATTCAAGAAGCACAGTTTAACAGAAACAAATATGTATGTACAGAATTGCAATATAAGTAAAATAAGTGGTATTAGAGGTATGTACAAGAAACTATTATACAATGCAACTGGGGCACCAAAGAGGTTAAGTGACCTAACCCAGGTCACAGACCTACAGGTAGTAGAACTGGGATTTTGGACCCAAGTATTCAGTCTCCAGAGCCCATGGTCTTGACCACTGTGAAGTTCTGGGAGTAGTCTTTAATGAGGTCAATTATTTTGAAGTAGAAATCACCCCCAAAATTATAAAATGTACCTGATCAATTTCATTTTTTTAAAAAAACTTTAAAAAGATATGCTGAGCCGGGCTCGGTGTCTCTCCCTGTAATTCCGCGCCTTTGGGAGGCTGAGGTGAGTGGATTGCCTGAGCCCGTGGGTTCGAGACCCACCTGGGCAACTTGGCGAGATCTCATCTCTACATAAATAAAAAAATTAGCCGGGTGTGGTAGAGCACGCCTGTAGTTCCAGCTACTTGGAAGGCTGAGGCGGAAGGATTGCCGGAGCCCAGCAGGCTGTGGTGGCCGGGAGGGGCCACTGCACTCCAGTCTAGGCAACAGAGTGAGACTCCAACTCAAAAATAAATAAATAAATAACAAATCTGTCATACTCTATTGTTCTAAACAAAAAAAATCAGGAATATTTTTGGACAATACTTTTAAAAAATAGGCATATTGGGAGGTTGAGGTGAGTGGATTGCCTGAGCCTGTAGGTTCGAGACCTGCCTGGGCAACTTGGCAGACCTCATCTCTACAATAAATCAAAAATTAGCCTGGTGTGGTATCGCGCGCCTGTAGTTCCAGCTACTTGGAAGGCTGAGGCGGAAGGATCACTGGAGCCCAGCAGGTCGAGGCTGCAGTGGCCGGGAGCGGCCACTGCACTCCAGTCTGGGTGACAGAGTTTGACTCCAACTCAAAAAAAAAAAAAATAGGCATATACAAATAAGATCATGAGGGAAGCATGGCAAATTTTTAAGTTAATCTTAATGATACTTACTTCAGGCCAAGCATTCTGCTAAGTACTTTACACACGATATCTAATTTAATTCTTACAACGGCTCTAAGTGGTGTGTACTCTCTTTCTCACAAAAGAGAAAATGAGAATTAGGGTGCTCAAGAAACTTGCCCTAGGTCATGTGATTGATAAATGCAGGGCTAAGATTTCATCCTAGGTTTGCCAGTAACCGGAACCTAGGACACTGCCTCTAGCCAGGACCCAGAAATCTGTTGCCTGCTAGCAGTTGTAGAGCAAGTTTAGGGTGAGCCCAAAGAAAATGAGACTTTGGGGGAAACCTGAATACTGGTCTTCTGGTATCTGGATAAACATATTTATTGGTATAATACATTTTATTTAGTCCATATAATTTCTTTTTCTTTTTGGAGATAACTTTACACAAAATGATTCTTATTTTCTACTTTTCTTAAAATATTATAAGCAGCTGGGTTCGGTGGCTCAGCCTGTAATCCCGCGCCTTGGGGGGCTGAAGTGAGTGGATTGCCTGAGCCCGTGGGTTCAAGACTCGCCTGGGCAACTTGGCGAGACCTCATCTCTACAATAAATAAAAAATTAGCCGGGCGTGGAAGCACGCACCTGTAGTTCTGGCTACTTGGAAGGCTGAAGCGGAAGGATTGTTGGAGCCCAGCAGGTCGAGGTTGCAGTGGCCGGGAGTGGCCATTGCACTCAAGTCTGGGCGACAGAGTGAGACTCCAACTCAAAAAAAAAAAAAAAATTATAAGCAATACTAGACCTTCATTTTTAGTCTTTGGAGCTATAAAGCATCTCCTCCAATCAAAAGGCATAGGCTTGCCTATTTATTCTAGTGCCTGCTATGCCTTATGGGATCCCCCACCTATTTGATTCTTTAAAGTTACCACCTGGCTTTAGGGGAAAAGGAAGGAACATTGAGTTCTATCCAGGTCCGGAGAGCAATAAGTAGAAGGAGGCCAGTCTCCAGAAGAAGCCTTTTCTATCAAGTAGCACAAGTTGTGTTTACACCCAGAACCTCATGCAGCAGTGAGGTTCCCATCTGTAGAAGTAATCACGTGGAGTTTCGACCTGTCTGGGATTCTGTGTCAGATTAAGAAATGGGAATAGATGGCTGCTATGATCCCACCATTCTGGCTTTTGCTTAATAGGTCCTTAATACTTGTCTTTAGGTTTTGCAGTCCCAGCTGGAATATTTTCTTGCAGGTCTATTTTCTTTCAAGAAAATAATAACTACCGAATGGGAAGGAAAATTGGCGCTGTGTTTGCATGTTCCCTCCACGCAGGTATTATTGTCTTAATGATAAAATATAAACTAGAAAGAGCAAATGACTGTAGCCAGTTATTTTACTCTGTCAGGATTTTCTTTGCCTACAAGTAGTTAGATACTGTTTTCTGTCAGTTAATTTTCCTATAAGCTGTTGCACAATTCTTGTGGGTGAACGTTGACAAATAATATTTGAATTCCTAAAGAAAAGGGGCTCTTTAACAGATCTAACACAGGCAGTTTTGAAGGTTGTAGAGAGAAACGTATTAAGTAAGTTTATCCAATAAAAATGATTGTAGGGACAATAGATGAATTTTTTAAAATAAAACTTCAGTAATTAAATGTGATGAGGGTTTGAAAATAGTGACATGTAGTATTTTTTTATTTATGAAACTACATTTAACTTTTAAATATGTAATTTTAATTATATGTGTGGATACATAAGATATAATACATTTACAGTAAAAATACTTAGCGTTTTTACTGGACTTTCCAAAGCTCTATCCTACCATTGAGTTTAATCTGCATCATGATTTTGTGTGACATTTTCTCAGTTTACACACATGATATTTCACTGTAATTGTGTCATGGCTGTTAAGTTTTAGTAGGAATGGCAAATACCAATGTGGATAGGGGTAACATAATGAGCAAAGCAGAGACACATGTAAGAAATAACAGTGCAAGCACATTGATAAATGACAGTTTACATTTGGCCTCAGTGTCAGGGAGAGCAAGTGTAATGGCTCTGTCTGTGCTTACTCTGGTCACTTGGTGCTCAGCATACATTTCTGTATTCTTCTATATGCATTTCTGGACTGCAGCAAGGGTCCCACAGGTGAATTAGCTCTGCCAATTACATGCATTTGTGTGCAATCTGGAAGGCAGAATCGGAGGCTTCTTTCTCTTACTGTTTTATTTGGCAAAGTAAGGCTGCAGGTTGTAGCGAAGCAGCTATATTGGCCTTCTAATCTCTGACTTGCTGATACCACTGAGTTCTTGAAGCGCTGCATATCAAGGTTTTAGTGTGAAATAAATGGATTATTTAAATATACTTTTTAGGAATACTTTTAGATTTACATAAAAGTTATGAGAATAGCACAGAGTTCCCATCTATTCCACACCAATTTCCTCTATTATGAATATCTTCTATTAGTATTGGTATAGGTTGATTATCCTTATTCAAGATACTTGGGAACAATTTTGGCTTTTGAATTTTGGAATATTTGCATTATACTTTCTGGTTGAGCATTTCTAATCCAAAAGCCAAAAATACCAAATGCTTCAATAAGCATTTTCTTTGAATATCATGTCAGCGCTTAAAATGTTTTGAATCTTAGAATACTTTGGATTAGTCAGGCTCGGTGGCTCAGCCTGTAATCCTGCACTTTGGGATGCTGAGGTGAGAGGATTGCCTGAGCCTGCAGGTTCGAGACCTGCCTGGGCAACTTGGTGAGCTCTCATCTTTACAATAAATCAAAAATTAGCCGGGCGTGGTAGCGCATGCCTGTAGTTCCAGCTACTTGGAAGGCTGAGGTGGAAGGATCGCCCAGCAGGTCGAAGCTGTGGTGGCCGGGAGCAGGCCACTGCATTCCAGTCTGGATGACAGAGTGAGACTCCAACTCAAAAAAAAAAAAAAAGAATACTTTGGATTTTGGACTTCTAATTAAGGGTGCTCAATCTGTACATTTGTTAAAATTATTGATCTTATATTACTATGTTATTATTAACTAACAGCTATATTTTGTTCAGATTTCTTTAGTTTTTACTTTATTTCTTTTTCCTGATTTAGAATCCCATTCAAGATACCACATCACATTTAGTTGTCATGTTTCTTTAGGTTCCTTATAGTTGTGAAAGTTTCTCAGACTTTCCTTGTTTCTGATGACCTTGACATTTTAAAAAATGCTGTTCGGGTATTTTGTAGAAGGCTGCTCAATTGAAGCTTATTTGATGTTTTTCTCATAATTAGACTGGGATTATTGGTTTGGAGAGAAATCCACAGAGGTAAAGTAGCATTCTCATCACGTCATATCAAGGATATATATTACCAATATGACTGATGACATTAACCTTGATTACCTGGCTGAGGTAGTGTCTGTTGGGTGTCCATAAAGTCACTCTTTATTCATACTGTACTTTTTTCATATTGTACTTTTGGGAATAAAATCACTATGCACAGCCCATGCTTATGGGATGGAGAATTATACTCTACCTCCTTGAAACAGAATAGCGACAGAATGAGACTCCAACTAAAAAAAAAAAGGTTATTTAATGTATATAAAATTCTCCTTTATGAGATATTTGTCTCTTCTCCACCACTTACTACTATATTCAAAATTCATTTTTTATATCAGTATTAACTTATGGATATTTATTTTATATTTTGAATTATAACTCAATACTATGTTATTTATTTTGTTGCTAAAATTAATAACTTGAGCCGGGAGCTCTTTCAGTTGGCTCCTGTGTCCCTTTGTAATACTTCCCATTATTTGGGAATTTTTTGGTTTTTTGAGCACTTTCTTACTTTCTGCTACTATGAGATGCTTCAGGTTCATCTGGTTTATTCCGTGCCTCAGTACTGAAATCAGTTATCAATCAACTAATTTTTAAAATCTTGCCTCAATTTTTTTTCTTGAAACAATGGGGAGAACAAGCAAAACATGAAATAGATCATAGCTGCAGATCACCAGTTTATAACATCATTGATAGGTCCCTTTCCACACTCTTCAGTCTTACTCTTCCATATCTGTTATCATCTTCTGGGCTGGCTCTCCTCACATCTCAGTTCAAATCTGTCTTATTATCTTTATTCACAATAGTAGAGATGACTGTCCATGTTTCTTTTATTTTAAAAGTGGCCAAGTATTAAGATAAACCAGTCACTTAGCAGGCATGGTAGTTTATTCAGGTGAAATATTGTGATCCCATACACTCTTTCTTCCAAAAAAGGAAAGTCTATTTGTAAACAGAAGGTATGGATACAATAAAACTCTACTTGTACTAAACCAGAATGTAGTAAGTGCCACAAGTTGGCAAAGTATACCCATGAACTTGGGATAGCGTGAGATAAGAGAGAACAGTGGCGACTATGGGGACTCTCTGGTTTTGTGGAAAACCAGGGAGTACTGGCATTGTGTAGGAGAGCTGGCCACTACTCAGTTCTAAATGATCATTGCCCAGTCGAAAAGAGGTGTAAGCCGGGCTTGGTGGGCTCAGCCTGTAATCCCGTGCCTTTGGGAGGCTGAGGTGAGTGGATTGCCTGAGCCTGCGGGTTCCAGACCCGCCTGGGCAACTTGGCAAGACTTCATCTCTACAATAAATCGAAAAATTAGCCAGGCATGGTAGCGCGTGCCTGTAGTTCCAGCTACTCGGAAGGCTGAGGCCGAAGGATCACTGGAGCCCAGCAGGCGAGACTGTGGTGGCCGGGAGCGTCCACTGCACTCCAGTCTGAGCAACAGAGTGAGACTCCGACTCAAAAAAAAAAAAGAGGTGTAGGTGTTGGCAGATCCTCTGATTTTCAACAGAAACCTGAATGTTTTCTAATATCTCCCTATTTTTAAATGCTGAAAGTATATTCCTTCCCTTTTCCCCTTGCAAAAAGAAATTAATAAAATTTCAAATTTAGGCTTCTATTGAGCCACCAGTTTGAGACTTCTGCAGGGGAGGATATTGCTGACATGCTTGTAGTAGAACTCTAGGTATCAGGCAGGTTCTGGAAGTCTTTCTTAGACTCAGGGTCTTATGGAAGGCCCCGGGTCCCATTGAGCGAGCAGGTGCTACTCACCTAATGGAAGGCTGACTCTAGTCCTTCTCCTAATATGTTGTCAATTCCACCCCTAGGAAAGCTGGACCCATGGAACTTAAACAGGAACTTGACCAACAGATGTGGTGCTGCCTCGCTCTGATTCCTGCATATTTTTAAATTTGCTGAAAACATTCCCAACCGTCACAAGCTGGCTGAGGGCTATGGCTATGGGACTCAAGGTTGCAGTGACATAACTGTTATTACTAACACAGTGCAGCGAGCACTTAAAGAATAGTTGACTTTGTGCGCTTAGTGAATAGAGAGTCTCTGGGCACAGAACCAAACACTCCTTTGCGGGTGTACCCCTAGACTTGTGTTCCAAGGTCCTTAGCCACATATTCCTTCCGAGGCTGAGTCAGGACTGTGAAATATTCTACTGGCACAAAGGAAGCCATGTTGAGAGACTCCGCAGGCTGAGAGATTGTGCCTCCCTCTGCCTCCTTTGCCCATGCTTCAAAAGCTAATGAGCAGGCTGGCTGGGGGGGCCCTGGAAGCCACCTGTCCCACCCCGCTTCTCAAGATTAATGGAATCAAGTGATGCAGCAAAAATGGCATGACAGAACCTTATGCTGCCAATCCTCTCGGTGTCATTTAGCTAAAGAAACCGTAAACAAAAAACTAAGAAGAAGAAAACAGCTGGTGGTATAATCCTGCTCTGTTTTTCATGAGAAACAAAAAGGGAATGGAGTCCTTATTTTCACATCTGAGAGGACTCTGTTGGCTGAAGCTTCTAGGAAACTTTTACGTGTGTGTAGTCATAATTCCAACTTTATTGTGAAATGTTAGGGCTGGGATTCAGCTGTAGCCCCCTCCCTCTCCAAGGTGGCCCTTTGTGACCTTGAGAGCTCTACTTCAAACAACTCAATTTCAGGGATTTCATAGCTCTTTATAAACCCAACCGTGAGTAGCACATTCTATTTCCCCTGATTCAAGAGAAGAGAAACCAAGGCACTGAATAAACAGGGACCGTCTGGTGTGGTCAGGGACTAAGAGTACAAAAGCAGAGGCTGACATTTGAATTATATCCACTGGCAAACAATACTCACTATTTCTTGACAAATTTCAAGTTTTGCTCTTGAGAGAGAAACTGTAGTTGCAACCTGGTTTGTTCAAAGACATAGAATCAGGCACTCAAATGTGCCCTCAATAATGCTGGGATTTACAGGAGAGGCCACAAAATGGAAAAGTCAAGAATGTTAATGGCTAAGGCAGATGAACATGTTATTCACTTTCTTTTTGAACTCTATGCCTACCCGTCTTCAGAGGATTATATTCTCCATCCTGAGAAAGCAAATTGGCCATGGTTTATAGCCCAATACTGGCTGGAGGTCTCATTTGAGGAATCTGTTTGTCTTGCTGTCAAGCTTGTGTTCAAAGTTAAATGGGCCGGGAATGGTGATGAATACTGGAGAATTGGAAGTTAAACCCAGAGAAAAATTATTACAACCGAAAATATTCTTTTTTCCTCTTTTTTTTTATTTTAAAGATGTGGAGTACAATTCAGGGTTAGGTATATAAGTACATTGTACAGGTAAAGTTTTGGTACACTTACTGATGTTATGTGCTCCTCCCCATCCCTGCAATGTCCCACTACTGTTAATACCTTTCTTATAGTATTATGATAAATGTTCAGGGTTCGCTTATGAATGAGTACATGTAGTACTCAGACACAATCTAAAATATTCTTTTAGCCAGGCTCGGTGGCTCAGCCTGTAATCCCAGCACTTTGGGAGGCTGAAGTGAGTGGATTGTCTGAGCCCATGGGTTCGAGACCCGCCTGGGCAACTTGGCAAGACCTCATCTCTACAATAAGTCAAAAAAATTAGCCAGGCGTGGTAGCGTGCATCTGTAGTTCCAGTACTTGGAAGGCTGAGGTGGAAGGATCGCCTGAGCCCAGCAGGTCGAGGCTGCAGTGGCCGGGTGCGTGCCACTGCACTCCAGTCTGGGCGACAAAATGAGACTCCAACTCAAAATAAATAAATAAATAAAATATTCTTTTTAAGAAATCCTCCCATTCTAAAAGTTCACTTCTTGATTTTTAGAATTACAGATCTATGATAAACATGACCTGTGAAGTTTGTATCTAGCTTGTCCCAATTAATGCCATCTAGGCCTTCTTTTTAGGTTAAAATTTAGAAAGCTTTCTTTTCCCCCCATAAAATTATTTAGACAGCCAAATACCAGCATTGTGTGGCTTAATATCAACTGCTTTATTTAGTTAATAAAAGTCAACATTTATAGAATGTTTATATGTGCCAGGTACTACATTGAATGAGCACTTTATGTTCATTATCTAATTTAATCTTCATAATCCTATGGAAAAAAATACTGTTTTACAGATGAAGAAACTGAAGCATGAAGAGGATTAGCAATGTGCTTAAGGTGGTGGAGCTAATGAATGGCAGAGCTGGGACCCAAACCCCAGGGATTTGGGACAAAGGCTCAGTTTGACCTCTTAGCACCTTAAGGCTTACTGATTGGAGCCTAGACTCCTCAGTGTGTGTTTCTATGACTCCACACCTCAGTCTTTCTCTGGACTTCAACTCTATTTCTTTTATTCAGAAGTTTAGTTTCCTTAATTGGGAATCAGTGGCCAGGCAACTTGAATCTGGTCATGCCCTCTTTGGAGTGAGAACACCCATGATACCACACACTAGAGTAACTTGACTTTGCACTCTGTACCTTTCCATATTTTTGTTTCCATGCAGTTCAACACCAGTTAACTAGATTAATGAAGTTTAGCACAAACTAGACAAGCTGAAGCTCAAAGTAAGTTAATGAAAATTTCATCCTATCAATCTATGTGCATATTGGAAAAGTACTTAGTGGCATTGTTCTATCAAACAAGGAGTGAGTGTGCAGTGGTAAGACAAAGCTCAGGTCCCATAAAATCCCAAGGTGTAATTTTTTCCTTAATAGTCTCACTGATTTAGATTGGTTGTTATCCCAGCTTCACCCCACCTCTTCTCCCTAACCTCAACAATTTATTTTCCCTTTAAAGATTTTCTTTTTACAATCTCCACATTGGCTTTTAACAACAAATAAAAGGAAAATCCTTTCTTGGAACTTTCTTCATTGCTTTTTCAAAATATAGCCCTGAAAGTCTGACAGTTAAATCTTAATGCTTTTAGTATATTCATTAGCTTCTTCCTGTGCTGTTACTGTGTCCAGGTGCCTAGACAGGGAAGAATACTGAAAAAGGCATTCACATGTAAGGTAAGATTTCAGGCCCATCAATAGGAAATGGTTTTACAGACTTTAGTTTATATTATAAATATGATAGCATAATTTAAAATAATGAGATACAAACCGGGCTCAGTGGCTCAGCCTGTAATCCTGCGCTTTGGGAGGCTGAAGTGAGTGGATTGCCTGTGGGTTCGAGAACCACCTGGGCAACTTGACGAGACCTCATCTCTACAATAAATACATGCCTGTAATTCCGGCTACTCGGAAGGCTGAGACAGAAGGATCGCCGGAGGCCAACAGATCGAGGCTGCAGTGGCCAGGAGCGGCCACTGCACTCCAGTCTGGGCTACAGGGTGAGACTCCAATTCAAATAAATAAATAAATAAATAAATAAAAATAATGAGATACAAAGGAAGTTCAAATATGGATAGAGCAAAAAGACACAGTGTAAAATGTATAAAAATAATTTTTATTTCACTTATGTAAATGACAATCACCAAGCACCAAGCACTACCATATCTTCTCCCTGTGGGTATACATATATGAGTGCTAATGAATACTACAAGCCTTGAAAGATGCATTCAGGCTGGGCTCAGTGACTTATGCCTATAATGCCGGTAATTTGGAAGGCCAAGGTGAGAGGATTGCCTGAGCCCACGTGTTCGAGAGCAACCTGGGCAACTTGGTGAGAACTCATCAAAAAATTAATTGGGCATGGTAGCACGTGCCTGTAGTTTCAGCTAATTGGAAGATTGAGGCAGAAGGATTGTCTGAGCCCAGCAGATCTGAGGCTATGGTGGCTATGAGCATGCCACTGCACTCCAGCCTGGGCAACAGAGTGAGATTCTGACTCAAAAAAAATAAAAAAGAAACGAAAAGAAAGAAAAAATGATTCATTCAAAACTGTACCAGTATCCCCAGGAAGGAGAAAACATGAGGATACCAGGAATAAGCAGGAATGAGCTAAAGGCAATTGTAGTCTTATACATATTGTTTTAATGTGAAAGGAAAACGCATTCATGTATTTCTTTCTTTCTTTTTTTTTTTTGCGTTGGAGTCTCGCTCTGTCACCCAGACTGGAGTGCAGTGGCCACTCCCGGCCACCGCAGCCT